>NC_034410.1:22922551-22965132 GCF_002078875.1 Numida meleagris | reverse complement strand
GCATCTAGTGGTATTCTCTCTCTTTTTTTTGCTGAAAACAAGAGTCTCTAAGTTTTCTTTAGAGGAATAAAGAAATCAAAGTTTCCTGCAGAATATGAGCAGAAGTGGCTGGTGCAGCTGCCAAGCCTCTTTTCGTTATATTTGAGAAATCATGGCTGTCAGGTGAAGTCCGTGGTGACTGGAAAAAGGGAAACATCACTCTTACTTTTAAAAAGGGAGAAAGGAAGATCAGAGAAAATACAGACCAGTGACCTCACCTCTGCACCTGTGAAGATCATGGAGCAGATCCTCCTGGAAGAGATGCTAAGACACAAACAGGATGAGCAGGTGATCCAAGACAGCCAGACAGCTTCACCAAGGGCAGATTGAGCCTGACCAGTCTGGTGGCCTGCTACGATGGAGGACAGCATAGATGGTCAAAGCAAGGGCAGCTGATGTTGTCTAGCAGAACTTGTGCAAGGCCTTTGACGTATCTCTAAATTGGAGAGATATGGATTTGAAGAGTGGACTATTTGGTGGATAAATAATTGGTTGGATGGTCACCGCCAGAGGGGTTGTTGTTAATGACTCTATGTCCAGATGGAAGCTGGTGATGAGTGGTGTCCCCCAGGGGGCTGTCTTTGGACCAGTACTCTTCAACTATCCAGTGATCTGGATAGTGGGATTGAGTGCACCACCAACAAGTTTGCTGATGACACTAAGCTGAGTGGTGCAACTGACACAGTGGAAGGAAGGGTTGTCATCCAGAGAGAAACCAATTAAATTCAACAAGGCTAAGGGCAAAGTGTTGCAACTGAGTTGAGGAAATTGCAGATATTTGTATAGACTGGGATAACTCCTTGGGGGCAGGCCTGTGGAGAAGGACCTCGGGGTTTTGGTGAATGAAAAGCTTAATGTGAGCCAACAGCATGCACTTGCAGCCCGAAGGGCCAACAACATTCTGGGCTGCATCAAAAGAGGGGTAACAGCAGGGAAAGGGAGGTGATTGTCATCATCTACTCTGCCCTCATGAGGCCTCATCAGGAGGAGTACTGTGTCCAAGCCTGGGGCACCCATCCCAAGAAAGATGTGAAGCTATTGGAGCAGATCCAGAGGATGACCACAAAGGTTATCGAAGGACTGGAGCACCTCTCCTACAAAGAAAGGTTGAGGGAGTTGGGTTTGTTCAGTCTAGAGAAGAAAAGGCTACAGGGATACCTCATTGTGGTCTTCCAGTACATATAAAGAGCTTATGAACAGGAAAGAGTTTGACTGTTCACACAGTCTGATAGTGATAGGACTAGGAGGAATGGTTTTAAACTAAAAGAGGGGAAATTTAGATTTGATATTGAGGGAAATTTTTTATTCAGAGAATGGTCAGGCACTGGCACAGGCTTCCCAGAGAGGTTATGGATCCCCCATCCCTGAGGCACTCAAGGCCAGGTTGGATGGGGCACTGGGTAGCCTGATCTGATGGGTGGCAGACGTGACCACAGCCAACACTTGAAACTGGATGGTCTTTAAGATCCTTTCCAACCCAAGCCATTCCATGATTCTGTGATTCTATGATACTTATTGTTTCACATCAAAATCAAATTTGAGACAAGGTACCTACCAAGTCCCATAAGCCAATCACCTCCTTAGTGTCTCTGCTGCTTTTCTGGCTTGAGAGTTTTCCCAGTGCTGGTGCTGCCCCATCTCCCTCCAGATATTTTTAAATTTCCTGTACAGTTGCAGACCGATGTGGAAGCTGTGGAGAACAGCTTTGGACTATTTACTAACAGTGTGAGATTTCAGAAGGGTGTTCCCAGAGGTTAAGTCTTCTCAGAACAGCTGTGTGTAACATAACTTACACCTTTAATCCTTCTCTGCATGAAGACTACAGATGGCTGAGCACTGCATGTTCCTCAGTAGCACTCCACTAACATTTCTGCTGAACATTGTTGTTCGAGCACCAACTGCAGCGTGTCACATCTTTATAGCTCTTCCCTCATTACCGGGCACTGGGAATAAATCAGTCCTAGAGTTTCTCCACCTTCCAGTCATTTAATCCTATTTTGGTCTTCCAGCCTGACCTTTGTGATGACCCAGTTCCTATAGACAAATAACAGCATAGTGTTTCAAAAGCCACTTCAGAAATGTGTAAAATGGTTAAGCAATATGTCTTAGACTAGAAGAAGGATGGAGTTTAACGTGGAATAATCATGCTGTAAAATCCTGCTGGTGATGAGAAGTTTTGCTGGCAGTCTAGGAGGCTCATTCTGATGTGTGACCAATGGGCAGAGCAGAGGAGATAACTGGGTAAAGTCAGGTCTATTCCTGTGCCCATGTCTGACTTCCTGTTTCTTATGTCCTTGTTTTCACTGGGATTTTACTTCAGGATCCCAAGCAGGCATTAGTCACCCTGAGGTGAGAAGAGGAATGGAAAAGAAACCAAACCTAGCCACCTAACAGCACAAATAGAAGCCTGGCTCCATTTTTTTTTCCTCATAAAAATATATATATTTGCAGTCAGTTACATTACAAAACAAGATTTATATCTATACATTGGCTTAGAAAATCCTTCACAGGTTTCTGACAGGTTCCATGGAAAATATTGTTTCAGTGTCTGTCAGAGGTTTGTGCTGAAGGAAAGATCTGTCTGTGTCATCCCTGATCAGGAAGTTTCTGAGGAGTCCTGTTTATTTGGAAACTTCTGCTTTCCTTCCAGTTCTCAATGCTGGACAGCAACTATTGTGTATTTTTACAGCATATAGGGAGTATTGCTTTGGACACACTGCAATGAGTTTTAAATAAACAGCCACCAAAACGAATCAGACCACTGCAGTTCCTGGGGCTCTGCTTCACAAACAGGGAAGATTTCCATCTGCTTCTCAGTGATTGCTTGTGGCCTCATGGGCATGTTGCAGGATTATTTCATAGGTGTGAGACTGGAGTGGGCCTTGGCACAGCAAGACAAGGCTTGGTAAAGACCCAATGGTTTTCTAAAACAGACCTCCGTTTATACTGAGAACCAACACAAAAATGTTCTTTTCAAGTTGTTTTTAGGGTTCCAAATGAAAGTGTGCACTGAAAGTACAAAGTATAGAGTGAAGTACATTGAAAGCAAGGCAAATCTTAGAAAAACAATTATTTATTATCAGATGGTAAATAGAATATGGAAGATTTTCTATAATTCTTTCTCCCTTGACCTTTCTCTCAGTAATGCATGATCCAATTGTGCATTTATTGCATTGACATATTGAAGAGGATGAGCCCTGAAAGATCTTATTGATGTTCAAATGCCAGAGGTCACCAATTCATTTCAAAAACTCTGTTTCTTTTGCAACATCAAAAAACACTTCTGGGGATCAGGTATAAAAAGGGTTGAGGTCTGACACGGAAAGTGAAATGCAATCACAGTCAAATGCACCTGCATTTTAGCCAGCACTTCTAGAGAATATTCTAGGGAGTATGCTGGAAACTCACTGTTAGATCACTTCAGAGAGAAGCTGGCAGGAAATGCTGACTATTAAGAAGAATCAGAGACCTCTCAAAATCCTCTCATTTGTTGATTTATGCTATACCATGTACTGTAGTTAAAAAAAAAAAAAAAAGTTAATCTGTTATTCCATTCTTACTGTTCTTTTTTTTTCTTCCTCCACCAAACATGGTCCCAGCAACAGCAAACAATTTGTGAAATGAATATAAATAACAGCTGCAATCTGAATGAAGAGTTAGCAGTGGAGTAGGACCAGGAATGCACATCCCTGGAGATGCCCAAAACTCAGGTGGAAACAGCCCCAGCAACCTACTCAGGGGACTCTGGGCTTTGGGGTCTCTTTCATACTCAGTTCCATGATTCTCTCTCTCAGAGCCATCGGTGCATAACTAAATCACAGGTTGTTTGCGCCAGATGGTTTCCCTACCTACTATAAAGTCTGAAATTGAAGAAAAAAAGGTGTGATCAACCAAATTGGCAGTTCTATTGGTAGAGCAGATAACCAGTGCTGAAGAACAGACATGCTGAATTTTGAGATTCAGATCTGAGGTTCCCAAAACAAACAATATCTGTGCAGGTCAAAAATTTCAAGGTGTTGCTGATGGAAAAGCAGAGCCCAGTCTCTACCAAAGTGCCCAAGAGCTCCCCAACAGTTTGTGATTCCTTCAGGACCTTCCCTGTGACAACAGCCGTGCCCTGGGCAGGCTGTGGTATCTGCCCACATACCTGCTGCTGTGGCACCAGGGCCTGAATGATCCACGCAGTACTTCTGAGCTCAAAAAATATATTCGTGCTAAAATAAATGTAACTTTTTATTTAATAAAAAGCACTGAATTAGCATCTACTACCACAGTCATTCATAACAGCTCCTCAGGATTTGCATAACATTACAGCTATTTTAAAGTAGATGCATCTGCCTGCTGGCAACAGTGAGTAGATTGTCACGCTGAATGCACAAGGAAAGGATGTGAATTGGAGCGACTGCTTCAGAGAAGTGGTGTGCTGCTCAGCCATCCCTGTTCGCCCACCTGTGGTAATGGAGGACAACGCAGTCTTCAAAATAAAAACAAAATAAAAACACCCATAAACCTGTGGCATACTAAAAGGTTGATTTACTGTCTTGGGCACCTGTTTCTAAATAAGAGAGAATTTAACAGGAAGACCCTTGGTTTCCATGCATTTATACAAGCTTGTGAAACCTCCTAATGATCGATCTTTCTGATGTTGTATATTGAGACACAAGATAAGAATCTGTTCCTGGACAACTGGAATTTTTAAGCTTTGCCTAAATGAGGAACAAAAAATACATTACCAGCGATGTGACTGTGCAAGCCTTTTATTCATAAATCTGTATAGACAATCTACAGCAAGTTTCTACTGCTGCAGAATGACTAATAAAAACCTGCTCTGTATTTTACCTGTCCTTGCTTCCCCACCCCAACCCCCACCCCAACCTTGTCACAGACAGCATAACTTTGATATATCTTCTGGTTACACCCTGAGGATTTTCCGTGTGTGTGGTTCAAGGGCAATGAGCTGCTGCACAGTAACTACCGCTGGCTTGACAGTAGGGTTTGAAGAGCTTGGGACTCTGAGGGAATACTTCTGCATGTTTCTAACACACAGGAAAAGTTAGCGGAATGGAGTCTGAAAATTCCTCCCATGTGATGATGCTTTGCAAATGCACACACACGGTAAGCTAAGGAGTTAGGGTAACTACATAATGCAAGGTATTAATTTTCTAACATTTTAAAACTAGTTTTAATTTTACCTTTGCTCAGAATTCATCTTTTTTAGAGGGCAGTATTGGGAAGGTAAAAAAAAAAGTGTTTCTCAAAATACTCCCTATAAAGTATCCAAATACTTGCCTTCACCTGTGGATGAGCAGATATGGGCAACTGATGGCATTATCAACCTTTGCTGCACAAATACAGCTAAACAGGAGCAGTGGGATCTATCTGCATCAAGCAGAACAAGCAAGCAAGCATGAAAATGAAGTTTTTACTTTTTCTTCTTTGATTAATATCTCAATAATCTATTTTTGAGGGAGAGAAGGGGATGAAACTGTATGTGAAATGACAGTTTCAGTCACTAAAAAAATCTTATTAATCTTACTTTAAAAATAAATAATATGATCTACATAAAAACAATGGCTGTAAACATACCACTGACTTTGAGTCTCATCCTTTCCACTTGAACAGCAGTGTTGTTTTCTCATTCACTTCTTGCTCAGATCTATCAACACTGATGAGGAAACTAGTGGGACAATGTGGCATTCAACCTGAGTGAAGTGCCAAATCTGGTCAATGATCTTCTCCTCAAACAGATAATTTTTTTGTGAAAGGTGCAATTTGGTTGAACGAGTAAGTTAGAACTGCATCCAGTCCATACAAAGAAGTCCATATTTGTATTAAAAACATAAAAGACCTTTGTTACTTATGGCTGAATTGAACCTAGAACTGCCTGCTGGGCAGCTCTTTCACACCAAATATCTTACTGTATATTTTTTACCACGGTCTTCAGCTGTTTCTGAAGCTCGTGCAGTTCTTTCCAGACTACCAACCCTACAGGATGTGCTGGTAATGTGTATTGCTACAGGCGTGGTACAGCTGAGGTTACAACGGGGTAGAGAAACATTCATCAAGCAATGACTGGGAGTGAATGTATTCTCTTAGTCCCATGTGCCAGAAATCTGTTCCGAATTAGATTTTGTGGAATTCTAAGGCGAATGAAGCAGATGCAGATGGAAGTGGATTCTTCTGTCTTATCTTAGGTACACTTAAGCCTAACCAGCAGCTATTGAGTTTACTGTCTTGGAACATACACAATACATCTTTAAGATTTTCTATGTTCTATTTACAAATGTTCTTATCTTGTAAATGCTTTTATTTCCTAAATAAACTTGTATATCATTTGAGGGAAGTCTGTATCTTTGTAGCAGAAATTTGACAGCCTGGTATACTGTATGAAGAAACGGCATGACACAAATCCAACTCCTTGAGCAGAGTCATTAACCTCTCATTATAAGCTGTAATTTCTGCCAAAAATTCAGTGCATACTTAAAAATAGCTTCTTATATGAAACTGTCACTTTAGTTGACCTCATGGATGAAGATCTCTGTGCAAAACCACAGAGGTTATGACTGATTACCAGCTTAAGTACCCTCATTTATTAAATGACAGTAGAAAAGATCCAAGAACTGCTCCAGCTGAAGTACCAAATTCCCCTGCTAGAAATTGTGCTCCAGTGAAACAGGAAACGTTAAGCAGCTTTTCCTTTATGCTACAGAAAAACAGTCTGTGGTTTTACCTTCAGGGGCCTCAAACTGTGTGTGAAAAGGAATTGTGGCACTCTAGGACAGAATGGGGAGGAGGGTGGAGCGACTTGGTGGCTCCAGGTGGCCACTGCTTAGGGCTGCCAAAGCAAATGGGTGTTTGCCTTCCCTTTGGAGGGAATGCAGTGGGGCTGCTGGAGCATACACAGTGAATATACATATACAAAGGCCTTTCAGTATCTAAAGGGGAGCTACAGGAAAGAAGGGGACAGACTCTTTAGTAGAGTCTGTTGTGGTAGAACAAGGGGAAATGGCTTCAAGCTTAAAGAGGGGAGATTTACATTGGATGTAAGGAAAAAGTGTTTTACAGTGGGGATGGTGAGGCATTGGCACAGGTTGCCCAGAGATGTGGTGGATGTCCTGTCCCTGGAGACTTTCAACATGAGGTTGGATCAGGCCCTGGGCAACCTGATCTAACTATGGTGTCCCTGTTCTTTGCAGAGGAGTTGGACTAGGTGACTTTTAAAGTCCCTTCCAACTCTGAGGATTTTATGATTCTATTCTATGAATAACATTTTATAAGGTTCATTCACAGCATCTTAGTAGGTACATGATTATCAGCACTAGAAGATGTCCCAATCTAGATTTTCCAAAGGAATCAAGTGGAATTGATTGAAAGCAATAAGTGTGAAGCAAGCTGAAAATTATGCACTGACTCCACTTAACAACATGCTATATGTCTGTGATAATTAGTGACAAGCTCCATGCCCAATCACACAGAAAATGAGAAAAATTAAAGCATGAATTGTAACTTGGTTGTGTTACTATTCTGGAGAGTTTAAACTCGGATTGGCAATAGATTTTCATATCAAACTGAGTAATTTCATTCTTTTATTGTTTTAAATAAATTTGTATTAAAGTAATCTTTGTAAGTGAATTCCTTGTGAAAAAATGTTGGAGTAGATCTGAGGATAACCGTAGCATTATTTTGGTTCCTTGCACAGAAGGAAAAGATAAATATGACATAAATCGACACCATGACATTAGGAGTCACAAACGTAAGAATACAGGAACTTCTCCACCAGCACCACACCTAAGGTCATCTTACCAGCGAGCTGCAGGAGGACATCATGAACATTGTGTGCAGAGGTATGCCCAACCAGCAGCTTACAAGTTTCTAAGCTAGGAGTTGAATTTGATTCAATGGTCTTCGTAAATGCCAAAGGAGCTATATATTAATACACTTCTGCAAAAATGTGCCTCATAATTTAATTGTAAATTTTACAGGAAAGTAATTCCTTTTATCAGTTTTAAACCTGCTATTAATTTTACTGAGTACATTTCATACTGCAGGAAATAATGGATAGGCATTTTTTAACGGCCTTCACTTTACCAATCACGATCTTGCAGCTCAGTATTGTAACTTTCATTGCATTCTCTTTTCCAAATTGAAGAACTGCAATCTATTTAATATTTTATTGCAAAACTAAAAGAAAAAGAGACAAAATGAGTACTTCAGAAAGCCTATGAATTTATCTCTAGTTAAAACACTATGGAATAGAATGTGAACAGGAGTAAGAAACTCAACAAAGCAACCCAAAAAATAATTCAAAAATTTAGCAGTGGAATTTTAAATTGCAAATAGACCTTCTGAAAAAGCATTGTCAGCATCTGTATGAGGTTCTTATGACTGTATTTCCTTCTGACTTTGCAAAGCTTGCCAGAATTTATTTGCAATCACCTTGCTGCCTAGATCAAGAGCTCTTAATTAATGTTAAAATGCAGAGATAAATGCCAAACAGGTCTCCCGTGCACTCTGCACCCAGAAGACAACAGAGAGGAGTTGCAAAGTGCTTTCTTATGAGCACCGATAGATATTAAAAAAGTGCCTGAACCAACTAATTAAGTCAGCATCAAACTTTGGGTCAATGATACTGATATGACTGTAAAATGCCATGTTCTGCTCTCATGACAGGGAATGATGAAAAAATATTCTTCAGATACTCATTTCAATTTTATCCCATATATATCTCTGGGGGAAGAAAAGGCTTTGGAGCTTGCTGACTGTAGTTCTCTCAAGTGCAAGAATCCAAAAGAAAGGATCTTTTCTTTAGAAGAAAGCGAGCTATCATATAGAGATAATTCTGATGTGGTGGGTACTAGAAGATACCATCAGACTGCACACACACGGACTGTTCAAGCTACAGGAGCCAATTATATTGGAGGCAATTAAAGAGTCCATTTAAACTGGAAGATTTAACATACGTTCATGTTTCAAGAAAGAAGCATTATTTCACATTCTTCAACATTTATTTTAATTCTAGAAAGCTGAGCATTTATTCCCATATCTGATTAGATTATTTTAAATAGTTGAATTTTATTTTCAGTTGAATTATAAATTATTTTGAAGATCAGTCCTCTTCTTTTGCAGAAAATACTGCATTTGCCTGTTTTTTTTTTTCTCCTTCTGAAAGCCTTATTCCAATATAAAGATGAAGATGAATCTCCAGGCTTTGCTCTTAGAAGTGCTGCTCTGTCACTACCTGTTTGATGCACAGACATGATAAAACTCTTTGATGTAGTCTTGATGAGTTTCAAATGTTCTTGGGCTCATGCAAGCAAAATGGATGTATCTTCAAAGCAGAAATTCTTCCAGTTCTTTTTGTCTATAACAGATGAGAACTACTTAAAATGAAAGAAAATGGGAGAATTTGTACTTGGAAGAAAATACCATTTGAAGATATGTTTTGTTATGCTTACTTGGGGTCTGGTTCTGCAGTGATCTATTTGTAAGAACAAAAGTCTTCTACTCAAGTGCTATTTGGTTACAAAGATGTTTCCATATCAATCTTATGTGTATTTGTAATGTAAAATATATATTTTTTTCTCACTCCTCATCAGTCCCTGGTTCAGGAGCACGCTTCTGTCCTTGCAGGAAGAGAAAAATCCAGTAGTTTGAACATGGAAGCGCAAATCAGGATCTGCAGTTATACCATCTGCTACTGATTTCCTCTTGACTCACTGTGTAAATGAGTTCACACTCTCAAATACACACGTCAAGAAAATGTGTGGCAGGACTTTCCATCTGTATTAATACTTCACAAGCATATTGACATCTACAGACTGTGGACAACCTCAGATAACGTGTGGTTATCAAAACACATCGCTCAGAATGAAGCAGTTCTGATTTTAGCTTGTGTGTACGCATGAAGCACTCTGATCAGCCATGTACCTTCTGAGGTCCTGAAAGATCAAGGATTCTGACATTACAACTTATATGGGGGAAAAAAGGCAGGGGTGAAAAGGAGATACTCTATTTGACTTGATAAATCACTTTAATACATTTGAAGGAATTTTTTCTGCCAAACCTTAAGACAAAACAGTTTTTAAATCAACAGCTAAGCTGAAACAATCTGCCCTATGCATTGAGATGTTAACTGATGGACATACTTCTGTTAAGACAGTCTAACCTGTGGGAGGAAACTGTGGAGCACTGTAGAAGAACATCCTCCCAACAGACCATTACTTGGTTCAGCTGTAATTACTACTCACTATTCACTATAATGAAATCAACAGCAGATTATGCCATCAATCAAGCTTACCACTTAGCTTTCTCTGCCCGCTGGCTGAAATACAACACTTAGGGAAATTGTGCCTTCATTAAACTGAGGTATATCAGGATGGCTTTGGCTGGGGAGTGAGTAGTTGGGTGGGTGCTTTAGGGATGGTCCAACAAAAGCTGAAAGGAGAACAAAGGCAGATGGTTGTTTTTCAGTAGAACACTGAAACCTGATGGAACATATAAACTTGGTGAAAATATTTTTTTTTCTGGAAATACAAAGTTTTTAGCACAGGTTTATATGAAAAGAAAAGATGAAGAGGCGCAGAGCATTTTGAAATGGTGTGCTTCAATCTCTCTCATTTGGAGCATTATTTAGTTCTTCACTGTCCCCTTCAAAGTGAGCAAAAAGGGGGAAAATCCCGAGTGACATTTATATTAACTCATCGCTGTTCTGTACAACAGTGCTTGTAAGCATCTTGACTGATTTGAACTGATGCTTGTTCTCCAATACTTCTTTTATGAGATGAAATTAAGTTTCCTTTGAAACCAAAAAATGGATCTTAACTGAGGTTTCATCAGAAAGAGTTCATCCAGTGAATCTCAGTTTTTCCATCAGCTGGAGTGATAGGAAGCGTTTAGGTATCACCAACATCATCAATGTAGTGCCATTGAGGGGCCAGTAACTGGCTTAGTATTGAGGAATTTTCTACATGATATCTGGCCAATGTCTTCTCCTGTCCATGCTGCAGCTTGTGCTCCTGCCCCTCTCTGCATGCTGGTCCGGAGGCTCCCACGGAGAACATCCGCCTGATTTTGAGCTCCCTAGACGTGGTGTTCCTGTCTAGTCTCACAACGTGAAACACTCAGCCTAGGAAAGAAGGGCAAAATATGAACTGTTCTTACAAAGTCATGATATTCAGGACAAAATAAATCCATGCAGAGCTTGACCTTTTTGCTAGCGCAGGCAATAATTACCATTGCCAGAGGCACGAAGATAAACTGCCATGTAACATGCAGAGAGATGAGAGGGAAAGTGAGGGCTGTGGGAAATCTTGTCAACTAACAAATGCCTATGAGGAATCTCCTCACAGCAAGCCAGTGCACACCTCCCTCTCTGCAGCCATCATCTCAACAGCAGCACACCAAATCCATTACCCTTGCAAAACAGGCGTGCGGTGATATTAACTCCTGCAAGAACTTTATCAAAATGGTAATGATCCACGCATTTCAATTTCTAGCAAGCACTGCTGGCGTCCTCCTCCATGCTGAACAAATAACACCATAAAGGGGGACCTCCCAGCATCTCTCTCAAACTAAGACACCACAATAGTGTCAACGTCTATAGAGAGGCTTTAAACTGTTCTCAGGTGGAAATATAGAGCCACTATCAGATGATGGAAACGAATATGGAAAACGAAAAAAAAACAGATTTGTATAAACCTCAAGAAAGTGAGCTATGCTGTCTTCTATAACAGTCATGAGCAGTAGATGAGTGCTTTCTTTCATAAATACAACAGTAAATCCATGATGCCAGTAGCTGATTTGCAACTCAGCTGCAAGGATTACTGCTGCGATTCAGACCTGGAATTATTTCTTTGCTCTCAGAGTTGCACTTTGTGCTCCAGGGATGATTCTGCAAGTTTTCTGCTCTGTAAAGTCACTCTCAGCCTGCAGCTGCTAAAGAGCAAAGCTCTGCTTGGGGCTGCGAAAAGTAAGAGAAATTCTTCCTTTCTGCAAGAGAAGGAAAATGCTTCAACAGATTCAGATGGGCTACAGCCAGCAGAAAAAATGAGCCCTTTTCAGTCCCACTGTTTATGTTCAGGGTCCTCTTAAAATATGTGCAAAATGTTCAGACTGTTTTTGGTTCAGCTGCATGTCTGCCATTCTCAGCCTTGCTGGTGGGCTTTCTCTGCTGATCTAGAACGAGTCGCAAGGCCATGGATTTCCTCATTTGACACAGAAGTAGGATGTTCTGGTTAATCTGCCTGGAAGTGTCATTGTACCTGTCATTAGCAGTTGTTTTCATACTCGAGGAAGAAAGGCAGAGGATGATAAAGGATTCTTCTGTTATCTGCTGGCTACATTTAAATGTACAGTTGCAAGCAGATGTTGTAATGGCCCTAAGAGGCCTTACTCAGTACTAAAGACATTTCCAAGTTACGTAGTAAAAATGTGTGAATGATTTTTCACTCAACATCACGCTGTGCATCTGCCTGAGTCCTGCCAGCGTGGGGGGAGAAAACTGTTCGCCATGGCAGCTTTGGCAGCCTGGTGGAAAACATAACCTGGTTAAGGTCTTTCAGCCACTTAGGTTTCTGATTGCTCTTCCCATCTTTGTGCACAGTTTCTCAGTGTCTTTGCGGGCTGGGAACACATGATCCCGTCGCTGCTGTCCTGAGAGAAGGGGTACTCCATCACTTCCTAACTGCAGAGCCATGTCTCCTGTGCTCAGCACCAGCAGGCAGTGGCCAAGGGCTATTTCCTGTGTTGTTACAGTGCCTAAAAATTCGAGTCAAGAGTTAGGCCTGATTGCAATGAGAGTTGAACAAGCACAGCTGGAGAGTCCTGCTGTGGGGGATTTATATCCCCTTGTAGAAGTGATCCTGATTGTAATCGTTTACAGACTTAGGCTAGCAGAGCCAGTGGCAACTTCGCCTGTGGAACATTGTAAGAAAATGGCACAAAGGGATATTCACATGGAATGTTTAATTCATGTACCAAGTTTGAGGAGATTAATCTCACTTTATAGCCAATGGATGGTGGAGAGGATCCAGGAGGCATTTCATAGTGCTCACGACAGGTTCCCGCACCAAATCACAACCTGAAATGTCTCCTGCCCCACCTCCTGAAAGAAAGGGCACTTCCAAGCTGGACACAAATGCTGGGTGCCAAGTTTAGTGGAATAAATACCCCCCAGAAATGCAGGTTCACTAAAGGTGAACCCCAATACAAAGTCAAAGCACATCAACACTAAAATGTTCTGATGAAATTTGCAGTTTTACCAAAACTGAAAAGCGCTGTGCAAGTAAGATGCAAGTAAGAAAAGCTGAAAGTTTTCATATCTCCTTTATCATCTTGATCTATTCTTTAAAAAGTTTAACACTATGTTAAGCACTGATTTTAACTTGACACCTACAATTATAGGCACACCATCTAATGCATTTCACATTTCAATGTCTAAGTCAAAATAACTGAAATTCCTTGATACTAAAAAAATAAAATGCTGATGTGTTCCTATAGCAATTTTAGAAATTATGATTATTACCTGCATAGTTGTAAATTACCTATAAAATATGACTCTCTACATATATAATGTATACATATATAACATGTAGAGAGATTAAAATAAGATTTACTTATATCAGAGAGATCATATCACAGTTAATGTCACTAGAAGTTTTGCAATATCAGCCTTTTCACCACAATTTGGAATTGATAGAAGGAAGATAAGAATGAATGGCAACAGCAGCAGCAGGTCCATACAGCTCAATACCCGCTCTCAGATTGTGTCCTAGAGTCAGTGACTGAAGGAGAATACAGACAGAGGCAAGCACATGAGTGTGCTGAGTACACCCAGCACAGCAGTGAGTCTGAGGATAGACATGGCATTCGGACAGTTCATAAACCTGATGGAGGGCTGTGACTCTTCCCCCTGCACTGCAAGCAAAAGTGCCCTTTGTTTGCCATTGGGTACATACCAGTGAAAGACAGAAGTCTGGCAACTTCTGGACATATTTTAGAGTCCAGACAATTATTCTTGTAGAGCAGAACCTTTCTAGGATGATAAAAAAAGAATCCCAAACTGTCTAACTCTATTTTTAGGTGCAGAACACAAAGTTTTGGTGTGCACAGGCCATCTTCCATCAAAACAACTTTTTATCTCAGATGAATATTAAATCTTTGGTTTGCTATTGTGAATCTCACACAGCCTGAATATACCTTGACAATATTTTCAAGTTTTCTTAACAAATCCCCAAAAGTGATGACAACTGCAAAGGTTTCCTGGCTTCTTTGAAGCCACTGTGAGCAAGACCAACCTGAGCCAGTTACTGGGCAAAGCAGGTGGGATGGGATGGATGTTTCCTTTGGGTGTTGCCCCTTAGAAATGCAATGTGGATTTTCATACTTCATAAGGATATTGTCTCACATTCACAAGGCTTCAAATAAATGCTGTGTCATCATTTGCTGTTGTGCTTATTCTGTGTGGATCATCTACCACAATTCTGCATTTCCATTTTATCAGTGAACAAATCCAGAATACTACGAGTGAGCAGCAGATTTCAGCTGAACAGAAGAGCTTCACCTGATAAAGATGCATAGTTTCAGGAAAATCTGTTGGGCAACAACAGCTGGGCTGCTGCTAGGTGTGGCTGGCGATGGGCAGGGAATGGACCTGCCATGAAGTGTTTGCAGGAGAGTCCTTCCTGGCTTTCTTTGGCTCCCAGGAGCCAGGCTGCTCTCTGAGAGCAGCAACACTGCTGAAACTGTCTGAAGTTTTTGCCAAACAAGCTGCATTTCCTTATTTCAGAAATCTATGATGTGCTATCTTATTATTATTATTATTAATGACATCGTGTGCTGCATCCAGCACACTTATTATGGTTATCATTAAGAACGGATGCTGCAGGATGATAATACTAATGCAGGAGGAGAAATAAAGCAACAAGTTAAACAACTGTGAAAATGTTCATTGCCTCTTCAATACTCGATTAATCCCAGAGCAGTTATAAAAGCCACTGCTGGATATTGGTTGTGAAGCAATATAACAGATGGTGAATAAATAAGAGGGTTTAAAATATATATTTCACCTCTGCCTGCCTCTCTGCTCCCCACCATGGTAGCAGAGCACAAATATTTATCTATGTGAGCAGTACCAATCAAAGGAGATCCAAACAGCATTGAAAATAAAGTAGGTGGACATTGATAAGAGATATGTAAACCCATTTTGGAGTTTATTTTTTGAAGTATTGCAGATTTTATTTTACCTGATAGGACTAATTTAAAATTTAATTATTTTTACACTGAAAATTCTGATGGAAATAAAGGATTTTTGCTGAGAGATTGATCCCAATGCAACCCCACAAAGTCATGCCCTTCTTACAGGTGAAGTGCCAGGGTATGTTTTCATGAAGGAAGAAATAGGCACCAGAGTTCTACCCTCATTCTACAGTCCTTGTGCTGCTATTTCTTTGACTGCCAAGCCCACCGTCGGCATAAGAGTCCACTGGATTACTTTTGTCCTCTTCCAGTAATTCTCAACTTTTTCTAAATCTGTGGCATTATAAAATGTTCAACAGTAGATACATAGATTCCTTGAGAATTTTCATGTAGTTAGGTCTACAAATAAGCTTACCTGTTCTGCTGATTTTAAAAATAACAAACAAACAAAAAAATCACTGTTCTAGCTTCAGTCAAAACTGTTCAGAAGTCCAAGGAAAAGGAGCCAAATATTTTTTTGTTTAAAAAATATACAAAATTCCAAACTTCAAAATTTCTGTGTAGACAGAGATTTTTTTGGGAAAATGACTCTAATTTCCATTACTAAATGAGTTTTTTTACATTGTTATTCTACACAAAGAAATTGCCCCATGTCATGCTGTCAGGATTGGATGACAAAAAGGTACCGATGGAAAAACTCCCTCTCTCTGATGAAACAGCCTTTGACAGGTTTACATCTGTCTTCCTCCTCTCCATTTTGCTATTTGACTCAGTGATATCTGAGATCTCTGCTTTTAAATACTGAACTCCTTTAAGCTTGGCCCTTATCTATTTCTCAAAGTGTCTGTCTCTCTTCAAATACATACTTATCTAATATGCCACTAACGATGCCTATTGATGTACCTCTAGCTTAGATAGGGAATGCTTCTGTGGTGATTTATGACAAAGAAATACCTTCCACTAGAAAATAATGGGCCATTACTCCCTTGTTTTACAAGACAATAATTTTTTAAAAAAATCCTATTATGAGTAAGCACCTAAACATTAATGAAAAACAAATTAAACATCTTTACAAATTTGGAAGTTGTAAGAACTTCACATTGTGGCTGAACTGTCTAAAGTAACTTTTTATTAGCAGCTCTGTGCCCTGTAAAACTGCCACTCATGTGGGAAACAGAACAGATGCACTACACTTTGAGCATATGGGAAACAGAGTGGTGCAGATTATAAAGGCAGAAAATCACAGTATGCTTTCATTAAATGCTTTGGTAGCCACAAATTGATTGTAAACCAAACATCAACCTTCAGGAAGCAATGTATAGCCTATTATGTATCCCACAGGCAATTTGTCCCGGGTAGGTCTATGAAACAAGGACCCACATCATGGTAGTAAAGATTTTATAATAAACACAGCAGAAAGCAGGTGTTTTATAAACTGAAAGCACAGATGGTCCCAGTTCAGAATAGAGGAGGCAAGCATGATTTCTGGTCCAGAAGTTAACATCAGCACTGTAATTATTTACAGTGGCTGACATGAGCAAAGCTGAGTGAAATTCCTGCATCCTGTGAAACCACTGCAGATTTTGCAAATCTGCTCTTTCTCTGACTGTGTTTTTACATGCATCCGTCCAGCTACCTGGATCAAAGCAATCAAATCTAGGGAGTGACTGTAAACCTGCATCTCTGCAATTGCTTCTTGGGAAAACAAGATGCCGTAAGAGAGCAACTTTCTACTGCTGCATCTACTTCTCTGCCTCTATTCACAACATAAAAGAGCTTGCTACAAATCAGCACCTGGAAGACAAAGGGCAGCAGCCCACTCACTGTCTCTACTACCACCCCAAGGAAGTATAAAATGAGCCCCACCACATGGGCAACATGGGCATCTGGGAATTAAGATCCAGGCACAAAACAAGAGGCATGTGAATATGGGCATATAGACACACCTGCATGTCTCCAATTTGTCAAACTCATTGTACCAGAACATTATTATATCCTTCCCACAAACAGATTCATAACGGAGGGTTGAAAAACCAAAGTAAATTTGAATCCTTTCTGGATTGTGCAGTACAGGTAAAAATAGAAGTCACTTACCAAGTAAATCTGAGCTTACGAAACCAGGCTTTTGTTTATTACAGAATTAAGACAAAAATCTGTGCTTTGAGCCAGACAAAAATACCCAAGCTTTAATAATGAAGCTAAAATGATCCTAGGTCTGCATCATTATTATGTGGGTTTTGCAAAAAGCCTACAAAGCTTTGCAAAGTCTTTGTGAAGATGAATCTAATATGCAGAGTCAACCATTCTGCTTCAGAGGAGGAGAAATGTTGCTTCTTCATTTCTGATGCTGGATCCTATAATGAAGGAGAATGTATCTTTTTCTCTCTTTTGCTTTCAGCTATATCTGTAACTATTCTCTTTTTGTGGTGCTTGGCAGTAAAAGACTCTTTTCCCTCCCTGTGCTGATAGGAGTGGCATAGTGCCTTCCTTCCTTGCCCTCAGTACTGCTTGAGCATTGCTGTGTGCTAGTGGAGGGTAGGACATGCCATTTGGTATTAAGTGAACTTGCAGTTTGAATCAGTGGTGGTATTACAAAATAGAAATATGGGAAGAATGAAAACAAATCATATGCTCTCTGGCCAGCAAAGAGTCCATACTAGAGAGCTATCACAAAAGAAAGCAGGCAACTTCAGTAAAACTTTAATCCTCTTCATGAGCTTCAGCTGTCTGGAAACACACATTGCTCATCGTATGGCTGCTACCCAAATGTTTGTGCTGCTGGTTAACCAGCGATCTGGACCTCCTGCATAGTCAAAAAAGCATTTCAAACCCATCTTTCTAAAGCATGCTCAATAAACAAAATGGACACACAATCCTTCTGCACCTGAAACAGGCAGTTTTTCTAGAGCCTTATTTGGTACTATTTTCCTTCTGAAAACTGATCCTCAGAATGCAGTGCCACACAGCTTAGGTAAGAACAGCAACACGAGTCTTTTTCTGGTTAGTTTTGTGACCACTGAGACAGGATGTAGGTTGGTAGCAGAGCATAATGAAACAAGAGATTAGATCAAGCCTTCTTGAGAGGCAGCTTAAGCCTTCTCCCTGCACCACTGCATCCCACTCCAGATATATCATTCAGAATTAAATGTGATTAAAAGGATGTATCCAACACAAATCTACTGAACCCATGTCAGTAAACAAGAATTCAGGATCTGGAGCCTCAGAAAGAGCATTCCTTTCTCTGAGACCCAACTCAATTAAGTCAACAGATTTGCATTGACTTCAACAGAGTCAATTGGTCAAGAGGTATTCCCACCAGGAAGATCATCTCCAGGCCCTGTAGAACTGAGTTTTTCTCTTTAACTTCTCCAAACTTCTGTCCCCAACAACAGCTGCAATTTTATCTGTTTAGGAAAGACTTGGAGCTTCTTTACTTGTGAAACAAATGTTTCACATCTTATAGATGCAATTTGACCCCCATTCTCACCGCAGGATAATTTACTTCCTTCTGTGTGTGCAGGGAGAACTGGGATAGATGCTATTATTCCCAACATAAAGAGGGAGAATTTCAGCACAGGGGGATTAAGGATAAATATTTATCAATCTGAATATCCTGTTTGAAGCACTAGTATCTGAATTTCCAGGGAGCTTTTTTTGATATTTTGAAATATTTAAACTTGTGTTCAAATGACAAATTGCCAAGTCTCCAGCTGCAGCTGTGATATCTCTGTTCTCTTATAAATCAGAGCTTCCAAGTCAGACAACTGGAAAATGGGTATCACAGAGACTGCCTGAGAAAAATTTGGTCTACAAGTTTGTCTAGGGCCACACAAGACCTCCACGGAAAAATTAGAAATGGGCTCCAGTTCTCTGGGATGCAATCCACTGTCATATGGAGACACCTTTTCCTTTAATACTAGTCTCAGTTTCCATTTTCTTGAACAATTTTAGCAGGATTCCTCTGAAAAGACCTTGATTTATCCCCAAATCAGCTCCACACCAAGCATCATGTGAGGCAGGAGACCTGAAGTTAAAAACCACAATGACCTTGCGCTATGCAGTTTACAAAATTTTCATTTTCTCCATGTTTCTCCATGTTGTTGTTCTCTTTTTTGTTTGTTTGATTGATTGCTTTTGAATTTTTTCTCACCATAAAAAAATCTCAATATCTTTTAAAGATTAAGAAGTTGAAAGATGGGGGCATGTCATCTTTTGCTTGTTTGCCAGAGAAAACTGGAAAAATATCCCAAATTTCCTCATATTGATTAATATTGGCCCCCAGCTGGAGCTCTCTAATTCACCGCTGCTTGAGCTGATGAATCCTCAGAAACACATTATCATCCTCCCCAAGGACCAGCCCTACAGAGGGAAAGAGGCACTCTGTGAATGAGCAAGATAGATGTTTGCCAGCAGGAAGAAATTATGAGTTTGGGACACTTTGAATTTTCTCTCATGGAAAGGCAAACTTGCTGGCACTATGGAACTGCACCTCTTCCCTTTCCAGACCCCTTTCTAGGTCTGTCCCTTGAACTTCTGTATTAGGCAGTCTTTCTGCATTAGCTGAGCCTTGGGTTCTGAGATTCACAGATCAAGAAGACCTGTTGTTATTTCTGCATCCAGCTGAGGCGCAGCTTGTGGTGTGCTCCTCCCAGGAAGGTTTTCCTTGCCTTTATTTACTCATTCATTTTTTATTCAAGGAAATCTATCTGAGAAACTTTAGCACATACCTTGTCTATATGCAACATCTGAGCAGTGAAATGAAACTTATATCCCAGGGTCTTCTTTTCCATGCTGTGAATCTTTGCTCCAAAACAAAGAAAGGAAACAGAAACCGAATCCAAAACACAATGTCAAAATTTTTTAGGTAGTCAAGATAGTGCACTTTGCACCAAGATGCACGTTTAAAAAAAGCTATAGTATCTTGTCAGAAGTTAATTTGAAATACTAATTCTGCGGTAGATGCTCAAAAATGGAATTACAGGTAAGGTGCTTAAATTCAGTTATATAACTGACAATGGGGACTAGGAGTGAGAAATACGTAGATTTTGAAGTTGGATCTTGAAGTGACATTTTGACAAAAAATTTACCAACTTTTAAAAGTTAAAAAAATGAAGCACAAATGTTTGGGAGAACATTCACTTTTCCTTTGCAGGAGTGAAACTTTAGACGTTTATCTTCAGGTCAGAGCTTAAGGAATTCGCTTTTTCCTGGTTAGCAAATCAGAAAAAAATCACCAACACACCTCTGCGTCATGCCTAAGTGTCATGCCTGATCACTCTCTCAATTCTCCTCTATTACTTAAAAAAAATGGAAACAAAGTCACTCTTTGGCCCAGACGTAAAGAATACTTAAATATATATAGATACAGCTTTATTCACAAAGTACTTACATGGTTTTATCACATGACTGGTATTTGAATTATTATAATACCAGGAGTAAATGAATTATAATACGAGGAGTAATATATCTTCCTGGTATTTGAATCTGAATTTTGATGAGACAGGTTAAGTGCAACAAAACTTTATCTCAAAGCAATGGCCTCCTGTTATTCTAAAAATCAAAACACTTCATCGAAGAGAAAACAAACTTTGTCAGAGGCAGGATTTATTTCTGGAAGTGCTGATAAACCTGAGACAATTTGGTATTGAAGTGGTTTCATTCTTATTAAATCAAAAAGAAAAAGGCTGAGTCTGTGATGTTATTTGATAAATGTACCTGCACCAGAGGCACAGCTGTTCTTGGAAAGGACTTTGACGCTCTGAAGTCTGACTTTCTTGGCTTCATGTCATTTAATTCTACTGCAGGGGGAAAACAGTAAAATAGAAACACACAGTTATTAGTAGGTGAACTTCGGAATATCCTTGTTCTTTATCTGTTGCCATAGGGTAGGTATCAGTCATTCAAGTATTTGGATGGCAGCCACAAACAACCCATTTGGTCAATGGGGCCAAGTAATCAAAACAGTACCAACAGAAGAGAAAACATCAAAATCTTACCTTTCAGCTCATTAGAGGCATACCACGAGTGATTTATTTTTCTCATTGTTTACAAAAGTAATGTCAGGGGTTAATAATATGTGGAGAGGCTGAAGGTACAAAGAAGAAGGTAAAAAAACAGAAATGAGAAGAGGCAATTGAAGCTTTGGGTCAACATATTTGTTAGACCAGCTATCCCTGGAAAAGCTTCTCCAAAGTGCTGGCTTCAGCTGCTGCTTGCTGCTTTGGGGAATTCTGGCAGCCTATTTCATTTTTATCAATTAGAGATTAATTAGCAGTTTCTTACAGAAAACCTCTGATAAACAAACATAAAATAAGCTCATACAGAATTCCCTGAAGAAGATCTCCTCTTCAAAATGCACTCAAAAAGAAAAGCTAGCATAAGATCTTAAAAAAATATATAGGACACCAAATAAAACACTCTATGGTTCCAAATGGTTTGTTCGAAGTAGAAAACGAACAGACTTTGCACCTTTCTCAATACTTGACAAAAACAAGGACCTTAGAAAAAGCAAAGGCAGTGCTGGAATGGTCCACATTTCCTCCTTGCACAAAAAGGAGCAAAAACCTTCTCAAACCACAGGGACAGACAAGGGCTATGGGTAAGTAGAGGAGGAGAAATGGGCATTTTAAGCCTAATGGACCCTCCTGTGTGAATTATTTTAACGACAACCTGAAAAGCAGTCTATTGATTTCATCTCCCTTTTGTGCTCATACTTGTGACTTGTAACCCCACAAACTCTCAGTTTAACACACACGCACAACAAAAATGGCAGAGCTTACACAAGAAATGTAAAGCTGTGAGATTCATCTCTTCAAAGCAAAAGAGTCTTTCCACAATCTCAGCTGTGTGATCCTTCATTTCTGATGCAACACTAGTGCTACAGGATGCCAGCCTTGTCTGAATGGCAGAGTAAAGGTTGGGACCAAATGTAGTATTTTACCATATTTCACAGATTGGTAAGTAGAGCTATAAGGGAGCTATAAGAGCTGTGGCCAGTTGTCACCGTTCTGTTTTCTGAGCAGACACATGGGAAGGCTGGACAACTTATACTCCCAAGTTGAAAGTGCCCTTTTCAGTGACAGGAGATAAAGAGACCTCATTTGCTCATGCATCCATCATGGTCACGCTCTTGCAGAAAGAGGTGGGAGATAAACTTCAGCTGTATTTTTAGAAGCATTTTCTGGTGGGCCCTCCTTTATCCAGACTTAGAGCCGCACACAGAGAACGGGACCTTTAGGACAGATCTTTCTAGGCATGTGTGCTGACTGGAGATGGTTGTAGCCATCCACAATGTTTACTTTTCTACTAACACAACCATACAACGTTCTCAGGACTTGGTGCTGTCAGAGGACAGCTGGGGAAAAACCAGATGCAATTTCACCAGGGAGACTTACTCTGGGTGTACTGGGCAAATACAGCAAAGTGCAGGGCTGCTGCTGGAGCCAGGGGGAAATCCTAGCATGGACAGAGGCAGTCCTCATGGAGAAGGGATCCCTAGAACATGATCTTTATTATCTGTTGTGTATGCTGATACTGAAGTGCTCCTTTTCCTTAAGGCTTGGTGTCCCAGCTTGCAGCACTGCTTGCTTGTGGCTGGAAGAGCAGGCCAAAGCCACAACAGCCAGAAGTCTCATGCAGCCAAGCCACCAAGCTTTATATCATAAATCACAACTCAGCTGATGCTTTGAAGGACCATTCCAGACTGCTAATTATGCTTGTGCATTTTATCAGCTTAACCTAGTGCTGCTGAACTAATAATTTCTGCCTCTCAGAACGAAGGGGTTTTAAAGGAAGCTCAGCTGTGAGTATTCTGGAGGACTCAGCCAAGCCAACCCTGAGAGAGGAGTTTCAAACAGTAGCTTTGAAGTCCTCCTGCCCAGAAGAGGAAGGAAGGGCTGTTTACCCAGGTGGATGATCAGGCTGTACACGCAAAAGACATTATCTGCATTCCAGGTGCCTGAGGAGATTAGTAATTCACTCAAGTGTGTCTCTGGTGGCTGAAGAGCACATCTGAATTCCTGGCTGCATCTCATGGCTGCACAGTTGGCAATGCGATCAGAAATATTAAGCTAAAGGTTCTGGATGATAGTGGTAGGCACTTGTCAGTCTTGGCTTGCAGGATATGATGCTGAAACCTTAAGACATATAATCCTTATGTTTAATCCATACCACTGCCTAGAATGGGGTATTACAAGAATTTAAGGCACCTAAGTACTAAATTGTCATCCCAAACAGACACCACTCAGTTAAGAAAGAAACCGTCCGGTCATCTGCCTGACTAATGTCCCCCAGGTGCCTACTTTCACTCTTCTTCATGCACCCAAAATTACCCAACAAGACCATGTCACATAACTTTCCAGCATCCCAGTAGGGCTGACATTGTGCCTACTCCCTTATGGGATCACAGCTAGAAGGCATTGCCAGACTGCATCTCACACACAGCCATCAGATCAGGCTCCTCTGAATCTGCAGTACCTTATTTGCTGAAAGGTTTTGTGGCTGAGGAGCTAGATAACTCATGAAAATGGAGATCCTTTCTCTCAGTTTATCTTACATAAGAACCCATCTTGTAGTGAGCTGGGGGTCGGCCTCTTCTCTCCTGTAACTAGTGATGGGATGAGGGGGAATGGCCTCAAGTTGCACCAGGGGACATTCAGGCTGGACGTTAGGAAATACTACTTTTCTGAAAGAGTGGTCAGGTGCTGGAATGGGCTGCCCAGGGAGGTAGTTGACTCACCATCCCTGAAGGTGTTCAAGAAATGTTTAGACATTGTGCTGAGAGACATGGTTTAGTGGGGTTATTGGTGGTAGGTGGATGGTTGGACTGGATGATCTTGTAGGCCTTTTCCAACCTAGCTAATTCTATGATTCTATGATTCTATGATTCTATGATCTTATAAATTTTCTTTTCAACATAAGGCTCCCGATTCTCTTCCTAACCATCATTCTCCAGTGCCATGTTCCCTCCCGTGTGTTCTCATGTTGGCCCAATGAACCTTACACCTTCTGCCTTCAGGTGTCATCCACTGGGAAGGGACAGAGTGTCCTGCACAGGAACAAAGCTGAGTAAAATCTGGCTCTGAGCTGCTAGATAATGAAATGGAAGGCCCATCATCCACACCGTGCTTCACTGTTGTAAATCAGAGACAGCAGTGGTGTAAGACATATCCTCAGCATTTATGAGAGGCCCTTTCACTGGCTGGATTCTTTGCTTTCACTCAGAAATTTTGATCTTTCCCTATGTGTTTTACAGAGAGCCACACTGCTTCTTCCAGGACTCTGTATTTCATCTAAATCCTCCAGTAAATCTGACCTATGCTTGTTATTATTTGCCTGCAAAGAACAGTCACAGTCCTGAAATACACTGATTGAAATGGTGGATAAATATTATTTTATAGGTCAACCTGTTAGTAAAATTGCACCCAATGAGCAAAGCATAGCTGAAAACAAAGTGATCCGCAGTCACTTTTCAGGAATGAAAAGGACAAGCTAGCTGGGCTGTTTGATGGCAGCGGCTGCACCTTGTCATCCAACCTGTTTGACAGTACTTCAGAAACTTCAGAACACCGTGATCTCCCACTCCAGCTGAGGAACAACAGTCCTCCACAGCACCAATATCAATGGCAAAGTACATAAAGCTTTTCAAGATCCAAGCTTTAATTTCAAAACCACTTCATCAGAAAAAAAGTACAGTCAATCAGCGCACCTCAGATGGGAATCCTGGGCAGCAGTGATTACACTGATTACAGCCTCTCTTGGTGTTGGGAAACTTCCATACGATGAGGTGACATTGCAAAGATAACTGTAACAAGCTCCCTCATGAGCTCTCACCTCTTCATCCAAGAAAATGCTTCTAGAACACCTGGAGCCTTTTAAGTATCAGTTCAACCTGATGGTTAGAGGATGTTCTTAAAGCATGGGTAGTTCACTGTTATAAGCACTAGAAATTCGCTCTTAAGGAAGAAGCTCATTTGCCAAGTAGACCTTGAATCAAACATTTTCCTTCCAAGCTCCAGTCTTAGCATCTGGCGCTGATCTGATGGTGTTGTTATCACCAGTATGCTTTAGAGTTGAATGACACCCACTTATATCCCAGCTCTTCTCTCCTCTCTAGACCCCTGCTGGGTGTAGCCGAAATCATGATGGTATCTGAGGACTGGAGATGACCAAACTTCCTTGTCTAATTTTTTTATTGACAAAAAAAAAAAGAGAACATATGAAGATGATTTCCACTTCAAAACCCGTCCAAAGGTACCTTGAAAGATTAACATTAAAAAGAGCACTTCATTTTTGTTTCCTTTCAAGATGATTCTCAAATCTGCATTCATAGATCTGTGAGAGTGTTTTCATGGATAATAAATGGAAAATAAGCAGCTGCTGAAAGGTTGGGTTATATAACAGAATAGCTATACACACATATATCACACACGCATATAACTATTTAATTGCCTTTTCCTAATTTGAATGGGAGCAATAGAAAGTGTCCCAAAGGCTTAAAGCTTCATTGTATTTCAAGTCAGATTCATAAATTACTGAAATTTCATAAAGAATTCTGAACAGTGCTTATTTACTGCTAACATTTTGCCATTTAACAACTGCATATGGATCTCAGTTTCAACTTTCTTTCAATATAGGAAAATTCATTTCTTTTTCCCCCTTTTGCTATTACCTTAGGGAAATTACTATTTGAAAATACAGTATGCTCTCTCAGTTCCCATAACGAAAGAAACAGGAATGTACATCACATGCTGCTCTCTAGGAAGTCCAGATTTGTCTCTTCTGTTATTGAGGACAGATTTTAGATTTGCTGCCATTTCAAGAAAGGCAAAGCACTAGCGTGTTCAACAAAGAGTTTCACAGAACTTTTCTCTCTCCTCACCCCACAGTTTCTGACTGGAATGAGTATTCACACCTTCTACAACTCAGAGCTCCAGGGAAGGTATTCGTTTTGCAGGATGTTACTAGGCTGTTGCACTACAACAGCCTCCAGGCATTTGAAGTAGCTAAGAAGAGAAGCTGCTTTTGGAACTGCTATGTTGGGGTGCAGTGACTGTGGGCAGCTTGGCAGGATGGTGGTGTATCTCTACGATGGTTTGAACAGTCATAACCACGAAAGTCACTACTCCTGCTGTAACAAAGAAGGAAAACGTTATAAATGTGGTTGTGAAGGTTAAAACAGCAAGATACACATTATTATTATTATTATTTATTGAATAAAGTGGAATAGGATGCAGTAAAAGGGAACTCTGAGTGAGGCAGTTCACAAAACAAGTTTCAAACTTGGTATCACAAGAAGACACAAGAATCTCAGGGGACCCAAAGTTACGACACAGCCCTGCTTCCCCATAGGTGTTTGGTCTCTGACATCTTTCTCCCATTTGGAGTCTTCCTTCTGGAAGATTTCTTGTAGTAAAACTCTTGTCTGCAGAACAAGGACAAGTTTTGAAAGACAAGAACGTTTGCGTACACAGAAAAAATATTTACAGTAATGCAGAGCAGTTACTTTTTAATTATCTTGCTCATTTTCCTCAGGAACCTGTAGAATTTGGCCATAGAATAGAAAGACAAGCTCAAGTTAGAGATAATCACAATCAAAAGAACAGTACTAGCAGCATCTCAAGAGCTTTTGTGTATTCTTGAAAACTGTGACAGTTATTCAAAAACTGATGATTGATCAGTCAGAAAACAGGCTTTTTCCTCTGCAATTTTTTGTCAAAAATCTGAAATCCAAATGCATTCTCATTTTCATTAGCCAAAACCTGAAATTAGACAATTTCTCAAAGAAAAAATGGGATTGCATTGCCTTGCTGACACTGTCCAACTAAAATGGAAGTTCCTATATCCGACAGAGTGAGAATCCATGTCTTATATATCTCTAGTCTATCAGAAACTGGATATATATTTATCCATACACATATATAAGTATGGATGACTTAACTTGGCAACCGGTGCCAGTTAGATCTTTTCTTTTGAGACCCTCTCCCACAGCCTACTGTGTCCTACTCTTTCAGTCCTGTTTGTCCTCTGTCATGCCCATTCCCAACTTTCTGCACTTATCACTGATTAGGTCTCTTCCTCTCTGTCCTTTTTTCTATTCATCAGTCTATTTTAAATGGAAAGTGTGTGGCTGTCCAAAATTTATCTTCAAACCTTATTACCTGTCGGCAAAACCAAGCAGCAAACCTATGGGATAAATATATCTATTATATCTATCATATCATATAAATATATCTATTTAAGTTTAGAATGAATGAATGACTATGTATATATATGTTGAAAGTGATTGGCTTTGGGGGCTTTTTAGCGCCCTTATATCTCAAGAATAGGAATTAAGGGCTTTGAATATCTGAAGAGACAGAAGAGAAGTTGATTCTGCCAGTCTCCTCACTAGCGTAGCACAGAGGTACAGGTACAATTTATTCTCAAAATCTGGAACCAGGAGGAGAGGCTGGCATAAGAGAATGTTTGGTGCCCTCTAGAGATCTAGGGAACATAATTTGATGATGCTGTTGATGTGGAAAAACCCTTCTAAATACGGAGTGTCATAATGGTCCATGCAAAAGAACTTCCTGTCAGAACAGGACCATGATTTTAGGCTATGTCATGCAGAAGGTAAAATGGATTTTCTCACCTGACACTTCCAAATGTTTTTGTTGTGAATTACAGTATTGCCCCTCAAATGAAATGGGGCTTCAGCACCTCCCAGGCTTGAGCTTAGAGAGTGGAGCCGAGGAGCTTTATCTGTTTTGTAAATTTAATCACCAGTAATCCTTTCTGGCTGAACCCTTCAGAGGGTGTTCAGTGTGCTTCAGGCCTCAACAGAGCTCAGGAAGACACAGATAACTGCATTTGATGGAGAGTATGGCATCATCAAAACCTAGAGCTGGCCAGGGTTAGCAACTT
The DNA here is from genome assembly GCF_002078875.1 of Numida meleagris. Lineage (NCBI taxonomy): Eukaryota > Metazoa > Chordata > Aves > Galliformes > Numididae > Numida > Numida meleagris. Next base: position 22,936,995 of record NC_034410.1, on the reverse strand, counting down.
CTGCCTAGTAACAAAAAGTAAATTAGCCTCCAGAAAGCATGATATTAGTTATATCAAGAAATCACCATAGATTTGATCTGAACGAACCTCACATGCAGGTTAATGAATCTATCCATTTATTGCTTCTATGTGCCAGCTCAGCTGGAGCTTCAGAAATGTGAGACCTGCAAAATATGTCTGATCTGCTGTTAATGGCTTATGGCTGAAGAACCTACTGGCTTTGTACTGCAGTATATATCATTCACTTGAAATTATATATGTTAAATGCATAAAAGCATAGCTTGTTCATGCACTAACATATTTGTGCAAAATTTAGGCATAAAAATTTGAAAGTTGATTCTATATCCTCTCCATGGCAGGAAACGATTTTATATATTACATATATGCTGCTGACCAGGCAATTGGTGCCAATTCAAATCAGATCTCATAGTGAATGATACAAGAAATTTACTGGAGACTTTAAACTACAGATACTTGTCAGAGTATTCTGTTTAAATTTCTGCAATTTAGCAGCAAGCAAGGACCTGATTAAAAAAAAAAAAAGAGAAAAAAAGAAAATCAACACTGAAAAGGCATTAATTTTCTTTGCATACATTTAAATGGAGCAGGGAATTTTCATTTATCTACAACTTTCTCTAAAGAGGCCAAAAACTGTCATGCTTCTGCCTTACTCAGGGTTTTCCTAGAACCTGTCCATAAGTTGGTCAGTGACTCTTAGTGCCCCAGTCAGAAACAACAGTGGATGATTGCTGGCTTCTTTGATAAATAAGAGCAATTTTTATGATAAATCTGTAAAGTCTTGTTTGCTGCCAAACCTAATAAAAGCTCAAAAGGAAAAATATTTCCTTTAGCCGTAGGCAACCTGCCATAAACATCTGAAATGAAGAAAAGATGTTTCCAGATTAAAAATATTTTATGCACTTCTAGTGAACTCAGTATGAATTTGGCCATCGCTAATCAAATCTTTACTCAGGAATACAACTTCATGCCTTATAAGTGGGTACAACAAAAGGTCAACCAATTAATACTAGCTTGAGTTTCACTTCTCAGTCTAAAGTCATAAAGCATAAGGCTATTTTCGGATTTACCTTCCATATGTTCCTTCACATTTGGAACATTGGATAGGAAGGCTACTGACTGTAAAAGGAGCAAACAGTGAGCAGTAACAATACGAGGAAGGAAAGATGCAGTGTCAAAGGTTAAGAATCTCTAAAAAACAACAAAACTGATAGTAAAATTATGCGAGTAATGGAGACATGGGTTGTTAAATCATCTGAAATCAAAACCAGCTTATATGCCCCTAGATGCCATTATACAGGGTACTAACCTACCGGTATGATTATACAGTGTCATGCATTAGAACACATGGACTGGAAAACCCAAACTAAGTTCCCTGACACTGAACTCTACAAGGAAAAGAACATGAACGGCACTTGGAAAGCAGCTTGCAACTCAAAATGAGGCACTTTGGAGACTCTTTTCAGATGCTGAAGCTGGTCCCAAAAGTCTTAAAAGTTTGTCCTTGCTGATGAAAGTGTACATGGATGGTTCCCAGGATTTTCTTTAACCTAGATAGAGGTGAAATGGAAAACAGAGCACAAAGTGGTATCTGCTAAACCTGCTAAAGTGTAATTAAGCTTTTGCAATAAAGTTTTCTATAGTAAGCCTGGAAATAGTAAGCAGAGGCAGGAGTCCTTATCAAAACAGACCAATTCTCTCACTCCATTTTAGGAGGATAATATATAAAAAAATGTATAAATTTGATAGCTGTAAACAAAGTGCGTGACTCACTAGATACTCACTTAGAGAAATAATTATCTGATCAGCTATTTACAGCTCACAAGAAGAAGCAGGGCAGACATGCTTATCTATAATCTCTTTTATATTGAATTTCCATATTCACTGTGATGTGTGTGCACATCCTCATAACTCACTGAAAAGAAGGCTCAGACCTCAGGACTTAACATTAACAGCAGTGTAATCAGCAAGAGACACAGAACACACAACCACACAGCAAACTGGAACACAACAAATGACAATCAGCGCCTGAATATGTCTCCCATACAAAAATCTTGAGGATTGCCTCGGGCACAAACTGTATCTTCTTCAGACATACTCAAATTACAATGGGAACCTGCAGTTCACTTGCTTTATTTCCTCTGCTGTAAAAGTAGGAGATGGAAACACTTGCTGAGATACCAGAATCCTCAGTTCATAACATAAGACCATGCATAGTATATTCCCTTGATATAAAAAAAGACTAAAGACATTAACACACTCCTTGCAGCTGAGTCTTTTCAGGCAAGCCAGAAACAAGGTTGCATTGTGCTAAAATCAGAGCTACAGCAGAGAACATCAGCATGCATCACAGCTCCGTGCTGCACATACATCCAATGGGATTCAAATGTACAATACCAGTCCTCCTTTTCTTAGTTAGGATACATAGTTATTGTGGAATAGAAACATGAACGATGAGGAAGTTAAGACACCGCTCAGAAATATAGGGCTCAAAGACCACATATTTCCAGAATTTCTCAGTATTTCCATTTCCTGGTCCTCCATGAATATCTAGATATCTTCTTTGAACACAGATAATTGTCTGCCATAACAATTTCAGTCAGCACAGGAAAGCATAGCCCTCCACTCCCCTCACTTTACTTACATTCAGTGCCTTTGTTCATACTTTGGTAGTTATCACTAGGATACGGTTGAGGCAATTACTGGTACAAAATATGCTATCTTGACTTCACTTGAGCGAAGAAATCTATGCCTCTCACATTTTAACAACTACTTTCCCTGGGGCAATTTGAATTAATTTATTCCCTCCTTAATGAGATCTAGTGACTGCGTTTCTGTCATCCCCATTTCCTCCTACAAGACTTGCTTGCAAGCTCACATTACTGAGGGAGGTGCTCCTGACTGGCCGAATCCCAGCCTTGCAGTGTGGAGGAGTGACACAGCAAAGATCTGTAAGGTGTCTTTTCCCAGTAGTTTCAGTGACTTTCCATTTATTTTCCATACTGCTTTAACTCTGAACTTTTAGTGGCCCTGACAATAATGGTAGCACTGATGCATGGCAGTGTCAATACTATACAGCCTGCCATCATAATTTTTTTTCAAGCAGATATTTTTTTTAATTAATGGTTGGTTGTGGAAATTGCTGGATTGCTAACTTTAAGAGACTATCTATGATTTCTACACTTAATGCATACACTATAATAAATACCTGAATAACAAAGTAGTAATACAGCATTTCTATATAGCCTGAGACATATAAATAGCAGTTATGTGCCCATATACCCCAGTTCCGTTGCAATTAAAGGATATACATCAACATAGTAGACCCATATATTTGTGCATGTGCAATTATGTGCCTATCTCTTTCGGAACCTGTCTCTACTTTGAGAATAAAATGATCTTCTTCTATGGAATTTGAGCAATGATTTAGAATGTTTTTGAAACTCTAGAAGAAAAAGTGAACAAAATCTATCCCACCTAGATTCTGCTAAAGAATTATGCTGGAACAAGCAGACACAAATGCGTCCACAATCAGTTGTGCTGAACCTAACTAAATATAGAGAGCCTTAGCTGGTATCTTGCTGTACTTAATTTCTGTTTCTTGCTCTATTTCCTCACTGTAACAATCTCTTTTAAAATTGCAGCAGGAATGGAGCACCCGCTGCATTATATCAGAACCTTCTTCGTAGCATTTTTAATAGTGTATATAATGCTTCTCACCAACATTGGCACTGCTGCACTGAGGTCTCCTTGAAGTTTTGCAGAGTGTCTTGATCATAGAAGTATTGACAAAGCACACTTGTATTTCTGTGGGTCTGATCTCCACATGTCTAATAACACCCTACACTCCTCACATTCTTGGTTGTTAACTGACTTTGCTAAATTAAAGTCTCAGAAATTACAGGAGAGCTAGTTGTTACATCAAGAAGAAGAGATGCAAAAACACTGAACTCCTCATGAATGGAAGAGCCTGGGGGACAAGTAAGATGCACGAAGTAGTAATCTGCCCTCAATAGAAAACCGTTGTTTTGTGTTGAGATCATATGTAAGATCAAGGAACTAGAAGGAAGATATTAGTAAAACATCAAAGCAGGAGTTAAAATATCTGTGAGGACTGGAGCCTAAAATCTTCTGAACAGTAAACCAAAAAATGGTTAAAATGCCTAATTACTACAGAGTCTTTGGAGGCAGAGACCTTGCATTACTGTATATGTTTTCCTTAATGCAGCCGGTTTGTATCTGGTCAGTCCCAATTTTGAGCAGCAACAGTCATGCTAAATAATAATACCAATATACAGAAGAACAACCAAAGGACAGTTTGTGCTGTGCTGAAGAGAGGCCAAGAAATGAGTAGTCTTCTGAATATTGCCAACACTGAGGAAGGCAAAGTGTCGATGTTTTATCAGGAGCAGTGAACATCTAGATGATCTTTGGAGAAAAATAATGATTTTGAACTATTCCACAGCCTTACCATAAAAAAAATGCTGTGTGTTTTAACAGCTAAAGGAAAAGAGAGAGCAAATAAAATTACTCATCACTCTATGAAAATGTAAGTAGCAAATTCATCCATACTAAATCTGCACCAGGACACCTCAGGTATCTCTGGGGCTTTTAAAACAAGCAAGCATCACTCCTGCAGCATTCAGGGCTCAGCAGGCAGCTGCCATTCATCCCCTCAGTAAGCAGCCAGAAACCCACTGGAGGAGACTAGGAGATTCCAGGGTGCAAAGAGGCTCACACTTCCCGGGAATTCCCATGAAGCTGCAGTGTCAGAAAGCTCCTTCCACAAAACACAGCCAGAATCTGAGCAGAAAGTCAGCAACATTGTGGACCAGCAATGCTGCAATCCACTGGTTTGCATGGGTTTCACCTGTGACAATGTCCACAGTCACCAAGTGAGAGCTGCAGGGAGATCAAGCCATATGGCATTATAGGCAGTCAGCTTAAAAAGAAATCACTGCGGAGTGCCACTCTTCCATGTCAGTGAGCCACAGGCTTTATTCGCACCTCATTGTATCGATTTTTTCAAAGACAGACCAAAGCAACTTCATGTAATGGGAAAATTGCTTCAAAGTATTTTTTATATTAAAAAAAAGCAAATAGTCCTGAAATATAAAATCAATTGCAAATGAATTAAGCAACGTGTCAGGAACAGCCAGGCAATAAAGTACTGGTTCTAAGTTAATGCTTTTATTTAAACTTCTGAGTCATCAAAACAAAATAATAAAATCCTCTGACCCCTGAAATAAAATACTTCCTTCCTCTGCAGTAACTGCTCAGTCATTTGCATGTCATTACACAAGAAGCTTAGAAAACTGCAACAGGAACAGACAGAAAGCAAAGCATGCTCTGGCTATGGCTGAACCTCAGCAGAAGAAGAGCGGTCGGCTCACTTTCAGGCAATACTGCTAGCCAACACGGTGAAAGCTATTTGAAGACATGATAGCAACAAAACCTGTCCACTAAAAGGAAGCTAATCACTGTTTGTAACAGTTCAAGGCTGATATCCTTTCCAATTTATATAATTTGAGACTAGTTACTTTATGGTCAATATACTGCTTGCATTAGGGAGCAAGATCTGTCCCTTTATTGATTCAAGTATGTCAAGTGAATAAGCAGAGGGCAGTAGCTCTGAAAAGTTGTATTCTTCATTCTGCTTTAAACAGAAGATTGAGAGATCAATCTTTATTCACTGCAGCTGATGTGGCTGTTCAGGTTTAGTGCTGTGTGATGATCTGATCCTGAAAGCCAAAAGGAAATACTTAAATGCTGAGAAGCAGAAGAAAGTGAATAAACTTTGCGGTGCCTTGCAGCACAGTTTCAGCCATTTGCACCTATTGGTAAAACATGACCTGATCTGCAGAAACAGAATCTATATGTGGTCCTTCTGTCAGTGCAATCAAATCTGCACCTAGTTAGTATGATCAGCAGACAGAGGGATGCCTCTACGAGAAGTGACACACAGTAAGTGAATACTGCAAATGAGAGCTGAAAAATGGTCGATGGTTAAAACGAACGTAACATGAGAACTAAGGTTCTTCAAAGGCATGCCTTTTTGTCAGCTCATCACCTTTTTTCCCACATCAAACACAATAACACGAGCCGTATGATGCCATCATAGCTTTAGATTTCATAACAAAAGTGGGATTTCGAACATGTTGATTCAGTTAGGTTTGAGAAAAAGGCTGGATAAGTAAAATGTACATCAAGATAAATATTTTTGCATCTTTTTAAAATGCTGTTAGAAAGTCTATTTTTGAAGGGTGACAGCGATGTTCAGCTATGATTGAAATCTGAGATTTTATTACTAGGTAATAGTAAAACTAGGTAGTGTTATCAGAAATACTGAGGATAATTATATTGAAAAAAGAACCACACAAAGTTGTTAGTGCCGTTATTCCGATGTTTCTTCTCCAAGCAGTCAGCTGCTTCCTGACAGTGGAAACCCATACAAGAAATTGCAGATTGGTTTGCACACTCGAGAATGTACATTGTAATTAATATATTAAATATGTGAAAAGAAGTATGTGTTATCAGTATGGACTATAATCAACATTTATAACCTGAAGGAAAATGGAAATGATAGGGATAATCTGTAAGGCTGTTTCTCATACTATTTTGCTTACAAAATGTCCCCACTTAGAAAGGACAAGGGCTAATTAAAGCATTTCTAATTGTCCAGGCATTTCAAAGTTTACAAACATATGGTGAAAATGATGTTTTGGAAAAAATAGTTTTGAAGCAGAAGTTGATAATTGTTTTTTAAACACTTGAATGGACAACCCTTGTAAGACAACATTTGTAGGACTATTTTGTAGTAGATGCGCTGATACAGGTGGAAAAAGGAAGAATATTTTTCTGTGTTCCAAGAGTATCACGTGCCTCCTAAAATCTGAAAGAGAAGCAACACGTTTCAAGCAAACAGATTGTTCTGAGCTCAGGGAATGATGTTAATCAGACAAGACAGTTTGAGATACAAGTATAGCTCATATTCGTGGAGAAGTAGATATTGTTTACAGAAAAAATCAGAGTGTCAGACCGCATTTGTAGCTGCTATGGAGTAAGATGAGTGGGACCATAGGATATAAAGCAGTTATATCCATCAGTTATATCCAGTTGCATCCAACAGTTCTGGATAAATATTATCCAGAACTGAGTTCCCAAAACATACGTGTCCCAGAAAATTCACCTCTGCATATTTTTATAATGGCATATTCCATAAAAATATGCAACAACAATAGTTACCCTAAGACAATAAACCCACTGAGAAAGATTATATGGCCTCACTTGCCTGAAGTCTGTGAAAACAGACTTAGCCTGCAGGAATAACAAAGAAGAATTTCCATCTAACATTTTAATTTAGGTGCACAATTTATAAACCCCTTGTTAAAAAAGAAATTACAGGATGTAATTTCACTGAATCACATGAAAGCAAAACTCTCAACCACCGCTCTAAATTCACCTTGAGAAAAAAAATAATAGCTATATATATATATATATATACATATCACAGAATCACAGAATCACAGGACTGTAGTGGCTGGAAGGGACCTTGGGAGATTATCAAGCCCAACCCTCTGCTATAGTGTATGTATATATATATATATGTATATGTTTCTTCTACTTCTTTTTTTTTATATCTGTTTTTCTTTCGATTGTTGATTTGTTTGTTTGCTCTAATGGATTCCAAAAACAACTGCAGGAGAGAACTGCTCCATGTAGCAGTTTTGTTGCACAAAGTGTCAAGCATATAAACCTGTGGAATATTGGATATAGTCACCTTGCAAAAACTGTGTTGCAAATTATCAAATCCCTTTTGGATGCATGTACGCTATTGTGTACATATCCTGGAACAGAGCACTTCATGACACATTTACTATAAATCTTTAATATTTAATACAATAAACATAGATCTGCTTGACTTACAAAGCTGAAGAGGATTTGCCTCCACATTAAGATTTGTATGGATGGAATTCCCACTAGTTGGTTGACTTCCAGATCTCGTTTTCAAAGGGATTTGAAACACTACCGAGAAGGCTGCTTAGTGTTACCACAACAAAAGCAGTAGTAACACCATGCTAAAACTAAGCACAGTTGTGTATGACTAATTTGGATCTTGCATCTCTACCTAGTCACTGATCTTCATCATTTTTAGCATTTAACATTTTGGAACATCCTATCCTCTGGAAATTTTGGTTGAATGCAACTTATTATTTTAAATGTAATACAAGGTGGATAAACAGGCCAACAAAGTGAGATCACAATAACCAAAGTTTTTTTCCTTAGGGAACAAGAAAGGGACATTATACAAAATATTCCACAGCATAAAGCCGTTTTTCAAGTTATAATTCACTTCCTCTGTCTGCCACTGCAGCTCACCACCAGAACAAAAGTCACCCAGCAAGTCTCCTTTGCTCTCTACCTTGTGCATGGACAGTTCCCATCCCATGTGCAATACTTAGCAGTCCAAGTAAATTTTCGTTGCTAAGGCAAGGACAGAGGCTGAGAGCTGGAGAGCATCAGTTGTTACTTACATACTGCTGATCTAGCAAAGCACTTCATTCCTGACTGAACATCTAAGACATGTGATAAATCTCAAAGCTGGTTGAGGGCCAAAATCTTAAGCACCTTCTGGGATCAAAGTTCAGACATACAAATATTTTTGCTGACAGAGCAAAGATGGGTTCTGGCCTGTCAAGGCACCCTCTTATAGTGACAGTGAAGAGACAGAACCAGCTGGAGGCAAAATTTCAAAAGCAGAAGAAAATTCAGCGACATTTACAGATCTGTATAGATTTCTTAATATTTTCCTGTTATTTTTTTCCTATCAACCTGAGATAGCAGCGTGTCTTGAACCGACAAACAAGTGATAAATGAGGATTGTTGACAGCATTTGGAAGGACAGAATGGAAACCATAATGGCAGAGGGCTCCTTAGAGGACAGTAGTGTGGAGGAAAGCTCAGAAGTACTTGTGGAAAAAGGATGTGAAAGTGCATGAAATGAAACAATAAGGAATGAACAGGAGGTGACTGAGAGCACCCAGACAGCGCACCTGAATACAAAGCTATTCGCTCTCAATGTTTCCCTCAGCATCACAAAGGTCAGGGAGCCAGGCTCCGTGCCTTGTACTGCTGGCAGTAAGTGGTAATGGGATTTCTACCCAGCACTCCACCATCAGGTGTCTATTTTACCGCTTTACTTCCATACAAATTCCTATCCTGCACTAAAGAGGATTCTTTTGCTGGGGGAAGGGGACTTTTGCTGCCAGAGCAGTTTCATTCTCATCAGTACATCCAGGTGTTTAGCAAAAAGGCAGGTTCTGTAAAACCGTGACAGCATTGTGTAGTTCTACAGATGCTTTCAAGATTGGGCAGCAGCTCAAGTCCTGCTGCTTCCTTTCTGAAGCTGAAATCAATCAAAATCTCTCAGTTAAGCCTTGGAGTCTGCTGGTTGGGCTGGAGATGCTGAGAGGTGAATCAGCCCAGAAAGCTGAAAAAAGAGAGAATGCATGAAATAAAGCAAGAAACCCTGAACAACAGCTCAGTGCTTAAATCAGCTTTGAAAAAAGACCATAAAACAAAGTGAGCCTGTTGTCCAAGGGGCTCTGCAGTTCAGCAGAATTTATGCGAAGAGCACTGTCTGCTACATCTCAGTTCATTGGAGTGGATGGGCCCCATTCATTGTCAAGCAAGATCTTGTCAGAGAGCTTTGGTGTGCGACTTATTTCATCAGAAAGTAGGTCTAAAGGAGGCCAGATCACAGCTCTGATGTATGTATTTCCTGTCATAAACTGTAAAAGAAGCTAACTGATTGGCTAGATTGTTGTTTGGAGCAAGCATTTGTAATCAGGAAAGAGATGTCCTATCTGTGATGTTTTGACTTGGACAATTACTATCAATTGTGTTTGTTTGGAAAAATGCCTTATATGTTTACATATATTTCAGTCTGACAAGTCTGACTCATGCAACCCTCATGAGAAATGAAATCTGGTCATTCTGAATTAACCTGAACAATGCCTCAAATAATCAATGTAATTCCCTGTTCTACCCTCAGCTTGCCTGTACTCAGGGCTGAAATTTAGAAGCTGCAGAAAAATTGGATCTACACAACATCTGCATGCTGTGTTCTGCCTCTCCATGCAAGTGGAAACATTCTTCAGAGCAGCCCAACAGTACACTGCTGCCACCAGGGGAGCTGGCCCCAGGAGAGCATCTGGAGCCCCAGCAATGCCACACTGACAGAAATGCCCTGAACAGTGCTTAGGAGGCATGAGGGAGAGTGGGTAACAGTTGTATTCTCATTAAGTCCCTTGGAGTAGCATTGGTTATCACAAAATTGCTTCACTCTCGATCCAGAAGGATTATTGAGTCCAACTCCTGGCTCCATACAACACCATCCAAAATTCAGATGTCTGAAATGTCATCCTTTTCATGTCTGAAAGATGGCTTAGTATTCCTGGGATTGTCACAAATTGGATATTGTGATACCATTTGATGCAATGGCAAAATTAGTGAACAAAGACGAGGACAAAGTTGTAATATTTAAGATTCAGATTCAGAAGTGTGTACTTTCTGAGTTTACCCTCAATGTCCATTCTAACCATTTTCATGCAATATGACAATGAATCTGTGGTAATTAAGTGCACAGAATATCAATAAATCAGGTATTCTGTAATATTCAAAACATATTCTTACCTCTTGTACAAACATAGAAAACTATGGCCATGAAATCATTTCATATGTTCCTTAGCCATATCATTATTATTAGCATTAATATTGGAAAAATTTACTACAAGGGCTGCCAAAGGTGCTTACTAGGAATGGGCGGCTAACCCCTGCCTTAAATTATGCAGTGCCATGACTTGAAATGCTTAACTATTTCCATTTCTTTCAACCCAGCTTCAAGAAACAAGCATGCTCAGTCTCCTGCTCTGGCTGCCAGGCTTTATCACAGCATTGCAATGTAAAGGTTCCAAATACTTCAAGAAGCTGATTTAATCCAGTCAAAACATACAGTTTCTTTGGATGGTTTTTTTCATCTCCTTGGGAAGCACTGCAATAGATTCTCAGGGGAGATGGTGGAATCTCTGTCAAAAGTAACGTTTCAAATCAGATGCAACAGATACTACATAACCATAAGCTCAGGAACAATTTAATTTGAAAGGGATGTCACGTAGGGTGGTTTCCACTTTAGACCTGATTGTTTGGAGTCTGGACTGGTTGAGTTCTGAAGATTTGCAAGGTCAGAGAACTCGCAGCCTCTTTGAACCATTTGTTCCAGGGTTGAGCTGCTTGCACTATGAAAAATTCCTCCTTGCCAGCAGGGAGAATTTCTCTTTCTGCAGCTTGTGAATGTTGCCTCTTGCCCTCCTGCTTGGCTGATCTGAGAAAAGTCTGCTTCATGTCTGCTCTGTAATTCACCTTCACATTATTTAGAATTAGTTGAAGACAGATATTAGGTCCTTACAACTTCTTTTGGGTGAGCAAAGCCTGATCTCTCAGCTTGCCCTTGGAAATCATGGGCTCCAGTCCCAGGAACATCTCAGCGGTCCCTCTGCTGTGCTCCTCAGTTTGTCCATTCCTCTCCTGTGGTTTACAGTAGAATAAGTGAAAAATGTACATGGACCTAAGCCTCTTTAATTATATTTTAAAATTTATCAATCTTTCCTTCAAATCCACTTTCTCCTATAAGAGATCTCCTTCTTAGCATTCACTTCTGTCAAGTTCTTAGACCAGGAAGAGCTCACAGGGTTTCACATTCAATGACAACAGTGAGCAGTGAAAGGACTCACACAAAGCACAGCCGAGTCGCAGCAAGTTTCTCCTAGTGGCAGCACTCTCTGTCTGGGAGGTCTTTAAAGCCATCCACTTTTCTGAGCTGTGCTGGCAGCTGGGACTGTTTTTTTTCCTTTGCCTAACATATGGAGCAGAGAAAAAAGGGTTAAGAAGTGTAATGCATCTCTTCTCATCCCCAATGAGTCAAAATGAGTTCATTTCACACTTGAGAGGCAGAATCGAGCAGGAGAATGTTAAACACTTTTCACAGAGTTCTCCTTAGATGAGCAAGCCCTTGTGACAGCACGTTGTTCTCTGCTTGCTATCCCTAAAGCTGCATCCCTGGGGCTATCAGAGCCCCACATAATACTGTGTTTTGTGGACTGGTCAGAATGGTGTGCTGTCCCCTTGGCATCGTGTCTCTGATCCCACAACAGACAATGAGTTGTCACCTCTGCACAGGGCACAAATATTGCCCTAGTGAGTGGGGTTTCCCAGATGACAAGCCAGCTCAGGTGCCAGCTGAGATCTGTTTCTACTTATTTTTCACAGCAGCTCACCAAAAAATAAACCTGAAAGAGAACTGGGGAGGTCCCTCTGCTAATCTCAGCCTGATCCGGTCTGCAGTCTGATGAGCACGCAGTGAGTGTTCTCACTCCTGGCCCTGGATCATCCAGACATGGATAAGCTGGCCATCCTTCTGCCTCCTCTGTGGCCTGCATGCCTTGTTTCACTTTGCTTTGAAAACAGGGCCAGAAAGGGAAGGAGATGATGGATATTATGTTCTGAGATGGAGCTGGTGCACAGCAAGGGCTGCACCAGCCCTGGGAGCTCAGGGTCCTGCAGTGCAGATGATTTTAGACACTATAAACCAACACTTCAGATCTTCCAGTGAGCAGGAGGTGACACTACCACAGGCAGTCTATTCCTCTGCTTCACCTGCTGATGCGCAAAATGAATTTGCTTCCTTAAATCTTTGTCACTTAAATTTAAAACCATGATGTCTTCCTTCTTAACTGCAGCAAGTAAGAGATCGTGATCTACTTCACTTAGGTCTTCTCTCAGGGTTTTTCGGACTGGACAAATTTCCTCAGATCTTCTTAACTCATATCTGTGGCTGCTGATCACTCTCACAGGTCCTTGCAGGTCCGTGTGCATCTGAGTGCTGTCTGATGGCTGCATGCAGCTCTTCGGAAAGCAGCAGCTGCCTCATTACAGCTACAGCCAAGGCTCTCCTTGCTTCTGTTTACTTTGAAAACCAAGTGACCATGGAAAGGAGATAATTCCTCCCTGCAATCAGCTTCCCAAAGAGGATTAAACTGGCTCTTATTGGTTGCAGAAAGGTTTGAATCCTTTTTTGCTTAGTGAAACTTGCTTTAAGTTGAAACAGAAAACACTACAAATTACAGAGGTCTCATTCACGAGGTCCATTCACCAGCAAAAACTTCTACCGTAAAACACAGTTGGAGATCAAAACTGTAAGCTGTAAAATCTTTTGATTTATTTTCAGTAAGATGAAAAAGGTCCATGTGCCTCTGAATGTTTTAATGGAAAATTTTAACAACCCATGTGATTCCTCACACATTTGGCTCTCAGACACATTTCAAATTTTATTCTTTAAAACTCGAGTACATACATTCTAGAATAATGTATTATTTTGAAGATTTATCATACCAATTATATAACTTTGCTAATGACTTGGGAATTAATTTTCTTCTTAGCATGCCACACCCTCTGAAAAACTTTTCTGCCTCTAAATCTCTCGTTGCTTTCCATTGAATCAGAATGTACATTTAGCAGCAGCATCTTCCCATTCCCCTGCATTATTATGACATAGCTGATCTCTCTGAACTGCAGACATCAGCCATCAGCTGGCACACGTCAAACTTCATGTTTGAGGTACTATACATTCATTTTTCCTCCAATTTTCACAAAAGCTTTTGTGATTAATGTTTCTTCTGCAGCTAACTGCCCTTTAAAAGAACACTTCCACATTTGTGCATGGTCTGCATGCCTCCGGGTCTGCTCAGTTTAAATAAGGGTGGCTATTTTAAGCCTTTATATGGGGTGTTTAATACAGGGAGCGACTCCCAAGGGCAAAGGGGTGCCAGCTGTAGGACTCGCTGCCTCTTTGGGTCATGGCAGCCAGCATCCCACTAGGGCTGGGGCAGCAGTCCCGGGCGAGCAACTCCACAGCTCCTGCGGGAAGCAGCTGACTGTGTGTCTGAGAGGCTCCAGCTCCTGCTGCGCTCCTGCTGGCATCCTGAATGCAGCCACTTCCCCCGCTCTGAGTGGGAAAATAGGTCTAACTGCAAATAGAAAGGTGGATAGCATGTCACCCTTTCCTGCTGCAGTCTGCCTGTGTATCCAGCTGACAAGGAAGTGCCGGACCATGCTGGGAGGGTCTGATTTCTTACTGTACTGATGCAGATCAGACAAAAGCCCTGTGAAGGCACGGTGCCTATATAACACAGTAATATGAAGCAGGCTGACCAATGCTAGTGGGAACTCCTCAATCCCACCTGCAAAGGCTGGGACTGGCCAGCACCCACCGCACTGTGGAAGAAGGGAGCCTGGCGGAGATACCACAACACTGTTATACAAACATTTGCCAGCATTTCTTTCTGTGCAGTCAAGAGATGCCAAAAAAA
>NC_034410.1:22733524-22922461 GCF_002078875.1 Numida meleagris | reverse complement strand
AAGAAAAGAAAAGAAAAGAAAAGAAAAGAAAAGAAAAGAAAAGAAAAGAAAAGAAAAGAAAAGAAAAGAAAAGAAAAGAAAAGAAAAGAAAAGCCTGTTCAAGTTCCTTCAGCATTCTGCTTTTTTGGAATGCTCATGGAGAGCATCAATTATTTCCAACCAGCAGATTTACACATTATGACACAACCTGGCTGCATTACCCTGTGTTTCCCCCTGTATAGCTCCTATAAGAAAACTTCCTATGAGGTCAGCTAAGGGGTTCTGGTAATGTCAGATTGAGACAAGACAGAACTGTATTTGTGAATCACAAAACACACTGCAAGAGCTAATTCTGAGTGCTTGGGCAACGGGGGTGGTCGACGAAAGGAGAGAGTACATGCAGAAGGCAGCTGACAGAGGCACCTAGCGCTGCATTCGGGTTTTCAGATGCACGAAGAGCTGGGAGACCTCTAGAGGCAAAGATCTGCCAGGAGGATTGAAGTAGCCTGTGGCCTCCCCTCGGATTATGCTCTTCCTTGTGGTTTCCACAGTGACCTTGCCCATAGCGGGACAAAGAGTGGCTGTGGGCCAGGAATCCCAAGTGACTCTGATGTAGGAAAAGAAAGATTTGGACCAGGAATAAACAAGCTTCTCCCTTAATTCCTAAATGTCCCAAGAACTTCTCCTACACTGCTAGCACAGGATGTCTTACTGATCTTCAGGGTGAAGCCGCCTCTGACTGGCTGGTAAGAAAGCATAGATGACTGGAATGATTTCTAAGCCATTTCCTGTCAGGCATCTTTTTAAGAGTTACAGGGAAATGCACCCAAGTACTCAGATACCATAGTCCTGAGCCTTCTGCTGAAAGGAGTGGTGTTGCCTTTACTTCCAAGAGCATGAAACATTTTGAAGGAAGGAGTATCTTCAAGATGTCAGGTTTCTAGGTTAGTTTGTACAGCTTCTGGACTTTAAAACCCATATTCATCATCACTTTTATTTTCCAGTCCAAAATCATTAAATCAGGAAGCAACCCAATTCCTAGAACACGAGGCAGTGGATTAGAAAATATGCACTGCCATCAGCACTGCATGGAATAGAAGGTATTTTTCACTGTAGTGGTTATTTACCTAATTTCCAAGCAATAATGAATGCAGAAAGCAGAACCTAGAAAGAACCTGATTTTTCAAGCAATTTGGTTTTTTTTAGAGCACTCGATGCATTCACCAACCAGCTACAGCCTGCTGTAATTGCAGACAGCACTGCAATTAATGCTCAGTCTTTCTTCTGCTCAGATCCCAGATGTTCCATGGAAACATGGAACAGACCATTAATGGCCAACATGCAAAATGCTGCTCAAGTGGGTTGCTAAGCATTATCTAGAAATTCCCTGAGAGCAGCAAGGAGAATATGTTTTTCTCCAGAGGTAGCAGAGACATCTTTAATAGTGCTTTAAGTGCTGCACAAATTTGGTGTTGTGCAGTTTAAGAGGCTGGTTTATAAACAGAAAATGGATGTTCTTCCAAGGCTGGAAATAAATGAGGAAAAATCATTTGAGGGAAAGGGGAAAAAAAGAGCTAAATCATTGCAAGAAGTGAATTTAGCTATAAAAAGTACATCCAGTGGTCTAAAGTTCAAGTCGCATGGAGAATTATAGATGCTTCTAAACTCTGAAATACGTGAACATATGCAACAATGTTATAATATTTGACTCTACTTTGCCATACAAATCTACATCTTACATCCTGCTGGAGCAACAACAAAAATTCAGGGGGAAGACTTGCAATCCTTGTGAGCCCAGCACAACTCCTGGAGAGCAGAGGAATCCCCAGAGGTGACTGCACAGGCTGAGCACAGGGTAAGGAGGACAGCAGCAGGAGGCAGGTCTGCATGAAGATGCTACAGTGGCCAAAAGGAGATTTCCTCTGGGCTCAGAAAGGATGGGGTGCAGTTTGCTGAGTCTATGAATTACAAAGGACTGGAGGAAAAGACCAGTCCTTGCAGACACAAGAGGCAGTGGGAAGAGTTATTTTCAAGCTTTCTGTTAATTTGTCTCACCCAGCACATTGATATTTACCCTGCTTGAGAAGGAAACTTTGCCTAGTTATCCTGCTCATGTCTTGTGACGTAGAAAATGGAACTGAAGGGACTGGAAGCCTGTTGGGTTAATTAGGGCATCTGTAATTCAAGACAGAGGATTGTTTTATCCCAAGGTGATGAGAGAGTCACATCCAGCCATTTTGTGATACTTGTGAGTCGGAGGTGAAAGACATCTCCTGCTGTTGGGAAACTGAGAAAGTGTCAGCGGTTTATAGGCAGGTTCGTCCCGGTTCCGTGACGAATGGAGTGGGGGACATATGGACCCACACCCCAGGAAAGGGAAAAGGGAAAAAGGGTAGGGAGATGGGCCTAAAAACAAAACAGTTTTTCTGAGGGCCAGGTACCCAGAACTATCCACAATCCACAGAACTGGAGCATTAACTCTTTAACTCCCAGTGCACTACATGATGTTATGATGTGGAATACCAATAACCAAAAATCATAAAACCATGACAGAAAGTAAATCAGACACAACGTTACCTGGAACTTTACAGAATTTTTGGGTAAGAAGATAATGAAGAGACATGGGAGGCTGTCTCGCTGGTGTCAGTTTCAGCATTGCTGTGCCCATGAGCATCAGAAGACAAAGGGTGAGGAAGTGGTACAAAAAAGAGAGAGAAGAGAAAGCTTACGTGTATGGCTGGTTTGGTTAGCCTGCAGGAAGAGAGAAAGGGTAGAATACACTGGAATCAAATGATACATTTAATGAATTTATTGATAACTTACCAAAATTCTCTCTGTAGCATGAGAGAAGGGAGATTCCTTCAATTTGTCCATGGAATAAACATTTAAGTTTATTCTAATTTGATTCTTTTTTCAGAAGGAGAAGTAACTCCCTGGCAACTGTTCAGACTACATGCTTTCAACTCCTATCGCCACATTTTATAGACAGAGAACATTGAAACAGTCATGGCAGCTGAACACCATCAAGTCAATATGCCCTTTCCAGGCACAAGCTTTTAACTAAAACTCTTCCAGAACTCCCCATAAAACTCAGCACAGGTGAATAGGGGGTCATCTACCAAGGAGAGCTTTAACACAAAAAATTAAGGAATAGCAAAGGAGCTGGGATCTGAAAGCATGGTCTGAATGCAGAGTGAGCTGTTAGCTCTATTAATAAACTCTTTTTAGTTGCCATTAATGTGAAAAGTAAAACTGCACTCTTCCTTTTAAAAATCTTTCAGGTAGTGTGGCTTGCAGGAAGAATACGCTAAAAGAATGCTGGGAGCATTGTTCAGAATTTGACCCAGCTGCTCAGGAGGGAATTTAGAAATATAATATCTGCCATCAGAGCAGAGACAAGTAGGGAGAAATAATGACTGAGCAGAAGGAAAAAACACTATAAATAAGCAAAGAATAACAACATATAGCTAGAGAATTTCCTACCATAAATATTGAAAAAAAGAAATTGCACCAAGAAAAAAAAAGAAAAAGCCCACCAAATTGTGTCTTTATTCTGAAACTGCTCTAATTTACACAGCTCTTACCCATCTGTAGCTGAGAGTTAATTTGCAGACAAATACTGAATAGAAATGAAGTGCCCTGTTACTGAAGCCAACAGGACACCTCACAAAAAGGAGGTGAAGGCAAAACTTTACCATGCAGTCACACCTCCAAGTGAGTGTCTTATGGACAGGTTTAATGTGTGCAGAGAATGCCTTTGTGCCAGGTTACTTATGGGGCTATGGAAACAGAGAGAACAATCTTGCCTTTTACACGATCTAAACAAGTGCTGGAGGAAATCACCGTATCTAAAGTAAGAGGTAGACATTCAACTCAACACCTTTCCTGCTATGACAGGCCCAAACAGCCGTATTGCTGGCACTGTCACACATCACCATGTCTCTGAAACAATGTAAAAAGGTGTTTTGATTTCATCCCAAAGTTATGAAGCAACAAAATGATGATTGGTGGATTGATTTTGTTCCCAGTGAAGTCAGTGCGAGACTGGGCATGGGCTTCAGGGTGGTCAGGACAGGAGAGTGGCTGAATTTCACTGCTGCAAGATCTGGTAGTACGTTACAGTAGAAATGAACCCCAGTCCTCTTATTTGAAGATGAAAATAATTACAATTTAATTCAATCAAATGAATTTTCATCCTGCAGTAGCTCTGTGTCTAGTTTCAAAAATGATCAATCATTTTGGAAAGTACACTTCTAAAGTAACGTTGTCATGGAAATAATGCCATGGAAATGTTTGAATAATGGGGTCTGGGAGCTGTATTTTTTATTTTTATTGTTGTTTTGTTTCCCCCCCCACAAATAGCTATACCTGAAATGTTTGATATGTTCCAAAAAACTCAGAAAGGGCACTCAAATATATTTCTAGGCAACTAAACAAAAGCATCCCGCTTTTCAGAAGATGTCTAGAACTGAACAATGAAGGTTTCACAGCCATCTTCAACTAGGTATCCCAGTTGGAATTCCTTCATTTTGCTCCACTAGACTGATGGCTGTACAATGCAGGGGCACTCTGCATTTGCAGAACACCCTTCCTGTGATAGATGGTGAATCAAAAGAAAGTCTCCTGTCCTGAATGTTGTAATGAAAAAAAAAAAACCTTTCTAACAGAACATAGACATGGTCACAGTATACAAACCTCCAGTATTTGTGTGTCTGTTTCACCTGAACTAAACACATTCTGGAAGAAAATTCATCTTGATACAATGGCATTCCTCAGGGCACAAAGATCTCTAACAGCCTTGTAATAGCTATAAAAATCAAAAGCTAAGTCCAACAAAATGTGTAGCCTCCTCTTCCATAGTCACTCCTCTTAAACATTTCCTCATTGTAAATCTCACCCTCTGAGGAAATCAGAATTCAAAGCAACAGCAGTAGAAAGAGCAGAGTGCTTCACTTTATAGCAGGAAAAAGCTTCCTTGGTGCTGTGAGCAGCTGTAAGTATATCTCAGGAATAACCTAGGGGTGATACTGGAAAGTTGAATGAACTTAGAGCAACAAGTTCAGCCACAGAAAGTCATGAACTAAAGTCATTACTAAATGATATACATGGTACTGCTGACTTGTAACTAAAGCTATCTCATGAAGAGGACAATTATATTTGGTCTGACTTTCCTTGGAAAGGATTGGAAACACTTTTACATTCACTTGCTAGACCTTTATTTAACAAGAACTGGGACCTCTGAAACATATTTCATACCACACACCATCTGATACTCTTGTAGAATGCTGTAAATAGCACTGTTAGAAAGAATGAAGATCACAGATGCTTCAGTTTTCATTATAGTTTGATAAATATGGAAATAATGTTAAACACAATTTCAGTATTAAAAACGACTGTGCATTGGTCTCTGACTCAGTTTCTGAAGACTGGATTCTGTAGAGACATGCAGTTAGCCAATTTATGTGCCCTGACAAGATTCAAAATGATCACCCAATGTTAAAATGTAACATAATGTAAATAGTGTAAATAACTAGGAAAAATAACCTCTGATCCCGCCATCAAATACAAGTAAGTAAATTTGGTGATGTTGACGTGCAAAAATGATCAGGATTTGCACTGGATTGATATGCTTTCCAAAAAGACATATCTCATCCCAAATGCTGTCCTTGGAATTCACCCTCTTTAGAGTTTATGAAAATTCTAACTGTAGAATTAGTACTGTGTCCTCAAACTGGGACCAGAAACGTTAAGCACCTCTCCCATGCTTTTCTCCTGCGATTTGTAGCCTGCTTGGAATACTCAGCCATCACTGATCACACGTAGTGTGCATTCACAGTTCAGTTGGTGAGATATAAGTAAACAGCAAATAGAAAATTATGGATCAATAATACTGCTAGAACAAAGATGCAGTACTGTACCTACGTATGCCTGAGCGGTGCCAAGAGGTGAGAGCCCCTGGAATACTTGCTGCCTGAATTTGAATGATTTTCACACTCCTTTGTAAAACTGCAAGTTAAGTGATAGAAATCAAGCTGTAACAAATTTGAAAAGATGAACCTTGTTAAACCCTGATGAGGTGAAGCACAACCCAGAATGTAATAGTACTGAAAATGATGCCCTATTTTTATTTTTAGTCCATGGCTGCAAAAAGTAACAGTTTAAAAGAGATTTCAGTTTTTAAAAGTGCATTAAAAACACATCCCACAGGAAGTTATGGTAGAAGGTTTATTTTCCAATTGCAATTTACTGGCTGAGAGGTCTGCTATATGTGTAAAAAATCAGTTTTTTCACTTACTAGTATCTGAAAAAAAAACTTGATTCATTTTGCCAATTTCTTCTAGAGCCACAGTCCAGAACTAAAACAGAAAAGATGTGAGCCAAGACTGAAATGCATTGGCAAAACTCAGAAAAGTTCCAATATTCTCGCTTTTCAGCGTATGTCTGTAAATATAATAACTGTTTTGGAACCCATAAGTGTGAGAGCTCCTGCATCTCCTCTCTTTCTTTTTTTTTTTTTCTTTCCTTTTTGGAATAACATTGTGTTCAAAAACTTGAGATAGAGGATTACCTAAGACATGACTAAATGTGATGGCTTTATGGTGACAAGAGGAACTAAGCAGAGGATTGTGGCTTAAAGCCATAGGATATAATGAGAATGGAGATAGAAATAGTGCCAGAGAAAATGAGGTTCCTCTTGAAGATCTTGCTGTATTTTAACGTGAGGAAGCTCTAGAGCCAGACACTTCCGTGTACTGCATCCCTGGCTGAAGAAGGCCCAACCTTACAGTGCTTTTTAAGAAATACAGGACTGAATAGGAGCTCTGTGATTTCACCTATGTATCCAGAGAAAAGGAGTTGCAACTAATGAAGGCCTACAGGCACAGCTAGGACTGCCATATAAAATGAATCATTTGGTTAAGATGGATGTGAGCAGCAATTTTATGCACAGACATTTTCCCCAGGGTGTGGGTTCTGTGATTTGCAGCTCACTTTGAGCATCTGACCCTCACTGACTATACGTAGTTCCTGTTAACAGTTTGTCTGGTGAGATGTACATGGGCAGTGGTTACTGAAAAACCAGTGTCAAAGATGGTGAATAGATAACATTGCTGGAATAAATGTATACTTAGTGTATGCAAGTATGGATGAAGAGAGATGAGATGAGAGTAACACTGCGGAAGAGAGGGTGAAAGTTTGAGTTTTGTGAATTGACACAGTAGGCACACAGCTTGTCTCTGATGCTTTTCTATCAGTTCCCTTTTTCAAGCTAGCATTTGTCCACTGCATCCCTTATGTCCACATACAATTCCTCATTTATCTGGTCATCAGAGCCCCAATTTAAGTTCTTCAAGTTGCAAACACTTTCTGCTGCTTTTACTACACGTTCTGTATTTATAAATCTACTCAGAATTATGCTCCATGGTCCTTACAGTAAGGTTAAATATAAAAGTAGTTACTGGTCTTCTCATGCTAATCAAACTCTCAGGATTAACATCAGTAATGATTCTGATGTTGGATGAAACGCTGAAAATTATTTCACAGGTTACTTACAGTCTGAAAATTCAAGAAGCAAAGCCTGAGGGAGTCAAAGGTGTCTGTCTGCTCAAAACCATCTGAACATCTGCTTCTTCAGCTCGGTTGCACTGACTCTCTATATTGTATAGATATGCGTTTGGATTACAGAGAAAGAGCGGAAGTATGGAAATGATTTGCATTTCCGTTGTAAAACAACAAGAAAAAAAAAAACCCAAACCAGTGCGATATAAATGGCTGTATCTCCAGTCAGGCAGTTATCAGAGATCAGTTCACAAATTGAGCAGCCCAGAAGATACTCTCCAGCTGTGAATGGTAGAGTCAGTTCTTACCTAATTTACACTTATGCTCAGATAGCCCTGAAATCTATATCCAGCTGTAAGAGATGCCAATTTGTTTCTACTTCTCATATTAAAATGCAAAGCCAGAGAGACAAGTTACCAATTTGAAATGAATCCTGCCAATTTAATTCTTACTTAAAAGTTCCAAAAAAGAAAAAAAGAAAAATCTCTGAGCTCTTCAGCAATATAGAATCATAGAATCATAGAATCATAGAATCACAAAGTTGGAAAGGACCTACAAGATCATCTAGTCCAACCGTCCTCCTATCACCATTACTACCCACTGATCTACTAAATCATATTTCGTAGCATATGATATGATATGATCAATAGCACCTGTAAGTGACTGACATATACAATTATTAAAATTATCGTCTGGACATTTGAAAAAAAATCCAGATTTCTTCTCTAATGTGTCGTTGTGATACTGAGAATAAACCATAAAGGCAGCTGAACCATTTCCCAGCTTTCCTACAGCAAAAGCTGAGAAGCCATATGTAAGGCATCACATTATTCAAGTGTATGCCTGCATTTATAGTTCTGAAACTCTGCTGGGCATTTAATTAACCAAAGACAGTAGTGTCTCCTCCCAAAGACTATGGTTAACACCCGCATCCTGCAAATCTCTCTGTACTATGAGACACTCCTGATGCTGCTGAGGGGTCTTCCACAGAGCAAACAGGAAGGTGAAGCATCTAGAGGGACAGAACTTTGCTTTAGTCTTGTCAAACTGAGCGATGAACAAATGACGATAACGTGAGTGATTAAGTCTACACTTACTGCCAAGAGCGTGGGTTTAGTCAGGCATGTGTCCATTACAGCTCCATTTTCCAGGTGATGTGAATTTTTAAAATAACACACAGGTCAGATCTACAGATGTAAAAAAAATTAACCTGCCCATTAGCAAGAGCAGGCAGCAAAATAAAGATGTGAGGTAAAAATGTGTTCATACTACCAATATGAGCCAAAGCACTGCTTTTGTCTTACCTGAAATGTAAGTAAATAAAGCCTAAATGATACACATTCTTACAGATATGAAAATGATATAGAAGTACATAAACGAGCCTTGAGTATCACTAGATACTGGCATTATCTGTAACTCTGAATAACAAGGTTTCTCACATTAAAAACACATTAATGAATCAGCTAAAGTGAAGATTATGTTGATGGGAGCTTACCCGTAAGTTTGATGTATGAAATATGCCTGCCAGCGGTTTGCAGAATTTTCATAGGGCTCTTGAAATGGTTTCCAGAGAAGATTTGCATAATCTTCAATATTTAATGATTTATATACTGTACGAACAGTATAGTAAGGAAGGCATTTCTAGCAGCTGTTGGTGCATTTAGTTCTCCTGAAGAGCACCTCTTTCTGTTGCCTGGCTGAGATTCTCTCTCAGTTCATGCACACCTACTCACTGGCTGAGGGAGGCCCAGGGTGGCAGCTTCTGAGCAGAGCTGGAAAACACCTGCTGATTCAGAGGGAACTGCATGCTCAGGCTCTGGAAGCCTTCCCGTTGCCTAGATTTTCATTATCCTGTTTGCCTTCTTTTCCCTGTACAGAGCAAGCAAAACACACTTAGTTTCTACCACCAACATTTATAATCACTGAGTGTTCTACTAATGAAAGCACATACTGCTGTCTTCTAAATTAAAAGTCTCCTCTATATAGAAAATTGAATACAATATAAATACTAGTAACTGAAATTTCTACATTAGGGGGTCTACTCATTTTTTCCTTGTTCCTCAAGAAAGTGACTATAACTAATGTTCCTGTATTTTTCATTTCTCCCTCTCTTTTATTTAAAACCTTTGTGTTTCCTAATTATCAATTGACTTTATTTTTTTTTTAAAAAGACCTTTTCCTTTTAGAGACATATGTCCCTTTTTTTCCATCATTCCAAAGTATTTTGGAGATCCTCTTAAGAATGTTCTGAGATGAACTGAATAATCAATATTTGGATAGATTAAGTAACATAAATTAAAAGACAGAAAGTTAAGCAAGGAGGCGAGTGCCATTACCCATGTTTTATTGTACATTAAGAAACTGATTGAAATACATCTATTGTGACATAAGACAATTTGTACACATAATTAGATGTTTGAGGCTGGATAAACACATAAATCTTGATTTTCAAGTTTCTAAAAACAAACAACATAAAACAAAACACCACCACCTGTATGTCATGATGGCAATAAAGGTCACACAAAGTGCCCATCACTAAGTTGTCTGTGACCTGGGTAAGGTGTCCTCCTGACACCTCCACTAAGCTGTTTCCCATTCATGCCATTTCTTGAAGACTATTCCTAAAATTCAGTGATTTTATGTGTCCAAATCATTAGAGGAATTGTTCAGTCAAACATTCTTTTTCATTTTTCACATCTTTTATTCTAAACTCATCTTTTGGTCTTTCTAACATAAATTAATTCTATCACATTTCCAAAAAACACTGCTCCTGAAGACTTCTTCCTCCATCTCTATTAATTTGTTTGGGAAAACTGGAGCTTCAAGTCTAAGGAAGTCTCACAGGGGATAAAAGGGAAGCAGAAATAAACGTCTACACTATAGCACAATCAGAATCAATCTTTACCCAAGTATGGTTGTCTTTGTATTTCAAGAGAGGACATGGATCAAAACAACAGTGTCAGGAATATGAGAAATCTGCAGTATTGCCCTGTGGGAAGTTGTTTCTCCCACTACAGAATTTCAAATACAGGTAAGACTGATGATTCCTATTGTCTCTATATTTGCTGAGAGAAGAGAAATAGAGGGAAATGTATTTTCAAGATGTCTTGCATTGTGTTATGCAGTAGTGCATTTTATGCCCTGCTAACATGTTAGAACTGAGACTAGAAGTGGTGCAATGCACCAGTGCCCCAGATTCCTGAAAAACTGGCACCTTGGGCCTTAGTTCAAACATCTCTGTTCTGCTCCTCAATCATTAGCTGTGCTCACGTACCTTTCTGTAACAACTTTCCTAATTTACACTTGTCTTTTATCACACAGCAGTGTTCTGTTCCCCAATAATCCTAGTCTAATTTGTTCATATACCTTTCAGCCTCTCGAGCATTTCTATACCTCTCCTCACCTTTCATGTTTTGAATGGACTTCTTCAAGCAGTAGATTCAGAAAGCTCTTTATTTGTCATTCTTCAAATCCCTAATTCCAGAGTGATATCTTTCTCTGAAAATTAGAAACTATCTGGTTGGGGACACACGGCCTGAATGGCAGCTATGCTGGCTCCATGAATTTTTCTCTCACCGAGCTGACATGTTTACAGGCAGCAGGGTTAGGAAGCCTGCACAGCTGCTGATAGTGCCGTAACGGTGCTCACAGCTCTTAATCAAGCCAGTCCTAGGAGTGCAGAGTCATGATTACAAAGTCGTACGCAGGAGACTTAAATATTCTCACTGAAGGCTTAATGGGGCTGATGTAACTTGTGCTGAAGGTAATGGCAAATTCTGATTCTCTTCTCCCTGAAATGGATCAAACCATATTTATTAACGCTTTTGTTTAAATGTAGTCTTTGTAGTCTCTCACTCCTTCCATTTTCTCATCCAAATTAAGTGTGTGGCACTTACCTCAGTGAATTGTTTATAATCTACTTATCGAAGAGCAGAGCATGCCGACATGGTCATCTGGGGACAGCTCAATGCTCACTGTTCGTTTGCCTCAAACAAACTAGATATGAACAAAACCTTATCTGAAGACACTGCTTCAGGCAGTCTCAATAGGATGTACTATACCTCTTAGGAAAGGTAAACAAACTATGAAGGGAAATTGTTCACCTCCAAATAGTTTGCAGTGCAGGCATCCACAACAGATCGTGGAAATGTCTCTGTTCAAACTGTGAAGAGTTCATAGGTCCAGCTGTAATCTCAGATTTTTATTTCAAACTCTGCAACTGAGAAACAAAATGAGGACAGCGCACCTTTCACAAGTGGCACCCCTACCTAGAGAACAATTAAATGTAGACAAAATATATTTTAAAAATGCTGCAAAAAGGGGCAATTTCTTACCTTCTCAGAGCCAAACTGCAGAAATGTGCAACTCCCCAGGCTACATGGGAAATACATTTTTCTTGATAACAGAAAGAAATTACTGAAATCTTAGAACCAAGTTTTTACTTTCTTATCTTTTTGAGTAGGAAGAACCACCATCTCACAACATACAACAGCAGCTCAGCCACCTCTTCTACACAGAAGTCAATGTGTTGTAATGACTCCTGAGCACAAACAGAAATAAAACTATCAAGGTACCATTAATAGTAATTTTCCAGTGGTTATTTATGGGCCTAATCAGCACTGCACATGCATGCCAAATAGCACCTATTCATGCTTGCAGTCCCACGGGTATATGGAACTGCTTAGAGCAGAACAAATCAGGAAGTGTTGCTCTCGTGTGCAAGGTAATGGTTAACAAAAAGAGAATTTATCTAAAAAACAAAAGAAAGAAAGAAAGAAAAAACCTTAGAAAAGCTATTTTTATACCACAGAATGACAGATTTGTACTTCAGCAGACGAACATCACTCAGTAAGAAAACAGAGCAACAAAAAATCTGTTTTAAATCTCTTTTAAAAAGCAGTCACTGAGAATGTGACAATTCCAAACATAGAATGAATGCTTTTAGCCAGAAACACTCAAAAACTAAAAGGCTGTGGCAGAATCCACCAGGAAAGAGCCTGTCACCTTGCTGCTTGTATGAAGGCTGCTCTGAAAGTAATGCCTCCTATGTTGTTATCTTGGCCCATGACATAAGAGGAGAATGTTGGTGGTATGGCAGTAGAGGTTGAATATTCCACCAATATTCCATTGCATTTTATTGCTGTGTGACAGATGGCAGCAGAGGGGCAGTCTGACAGAATGGCTTCCAACACAGAAATTTAGATAAAGCAAAGATGTGGAACTGAATTCCTCCATGCAGAAGAAATGACACCCACTGACATTTGTTGATACTTGCTAAATGCTTACGGTCACCAGAGAGTGGATATGAGCACAGTGAGGTGGTGGATGGTGCATTTCAGTCGTGGCAATAGTAACAGTGGAGCACCTCCACTGGTGCAGATTTTTATGAGCACAGCATGCAGGCTCTTGTTCACTGCTGGTGAAAATGCAGAGTTAAATGTGGTGTCTGAGCTGAAAAACAGTGTTTTGTAGCTGAGAATGTGCTCTATCAAATAGTGTTGTTGTGCTCTTTGTATCTATTGCTGTTTCCATAGAAATAAATAGGAGGCATTACTTTTGGAGCGACCCATGTAGTTCAGTCCCAAAGCAATCTGCACATAATTGGTAATCCACCCTCTCAGCTGCTTCTAAAACTCCTGGTAAAGAAAACTTTTTAAGCTTCCCGATCTTTAAAAAGTTACTTTTCCTCACATAACTTATTGTTAGAGGGAAGGGAAGGACCCTCCTCTCTCAAATCTTTGGGCTATGGATGTGCCTACCAGCCATTCTTTCACAGACATCTTGGAGGTTGTGGCAAGCTGGGGTTCAGCCTCTTCTCCCAGGTAACAGTGATAGGACAAGAGGTAATGGTGTTAAGTTGCACCAGGGGAGGTTCAGGCTGGGTATTAGGGATAACTTTTTAGAAAGAGCAGTGATGCAGTGGCACAGGCTGCCCGGGGAGGTGGTGGAGTTACTGTCCCTGGAGGAGATCAAGAAACATGTGGATGTGGCACTGAGGGCCATGGTCAGTGGGTGTGGTGGGAATGGGCTGGCGGTGGGACTAGGTGAAGATAATGGTCTTTTCCAGCCTTAATGATTCTATGATTCTACTCTATGATTCTATGATCTCCAGCGCTCAGTACAGAGCTGATCTCACTGGGTGGCTGTGGACTCGCAGCAGTGCCGCACATGGGGGCCCTGGGCCTGGGTGCAGCCCATGGAAATCTCCCTGAGGTCTCTGCTCCTGTCAGAGATCTGCCATCAGCAAAGTAAGCACGGCACTATGAGAACCGGTACAAGCAGCTCCCACAGACTCTCCTCACTGTCTCCACAAGAGAAAGAGCGAAGCCTACAGCGAAGGCTAAAATCTGAGGGGGACGATGGCTGAGGAGGGCGACTCCCGCTGCCCCCCGGCTCCACCTGCTGGGAGCTGCCCGCTGCCCTCTGCGCGCTCGGAGGCAGCGCGGGGTGAGCGCTCTCTCCCCGGCTCGAGGATTTGTCAGCTGGGGACGTCAGAGCACCGGGAGCTGGCAGCGGCACAGCGCGGTGCCGCACCTCGCGCCCCGACACCCGCTGCTCCAGCGCAGTTATGGCTCCGCTCCCTCCGGAGCAGCGTGGGGCGGAGGGGAACACCTTTTCCCGGGCTCTCCCTGTCCTTAAGAAGCTCACATAACTTTTGGAACAGGGGCTTGGATGACTGCCGGCTGGTGCACCGACTGCAGTTTCCCTCCGGACGCAGGCAATCCCCTCACGGCAGACGGGACCCCGCTCCCTCTGCCCGCGCTCCGCTCCCCTCGGCCGGCAGCCTCCCTCCCTCGGTCCCCGTGGCTTTTCTCTCCCGAAACGCGGGCTGAGCTCGGAGGAACTTCGCCGGGACGAGGAGGAGGCGGGAGAGCGCAGATCCACGCTCCGCTGAGGGGAGCCCGGAGTCACCGCTCCCTCACGACACGCAGCGCCCAGGGGCGGTGACCCGGGCACCGACTCCCCTATCCCCCCCCCACACACACCACCACGCGGGTGACGGGACTTCGTGCTGCCGCCCCCGCCCCCTCCGCGGGGCCGCCGCCCACCAGGTGGTGCCACGCCCTGCGGTGGCCACGCCCCCCCTCCCGACCGAAGTGGGCCGTGCTCGGAACGGCTATCCCCGCACTGTGCCGTGCCGTGCCGTGCCGTGCCGCGCCGCTCTGCTCTGCGTGGCAGGGGCGGACAGACGTGCGTTGCCCTCGTACAAGAATTTCCTCTAAAATAATCGAAGAAGCGCAGCGCCATCCCACCCGCGGGGCTGTCACTCTGCCGCGTGCCACGGTGCGGGGTCCCCACCGCTCTGACATGGCCACGTCCGGCAGCGAAAGGGTGCGGGCGTCGCGGATGAAGGAAATGGGAGCGACCTGGCCGGACTCCCGACATCCTCCTCCTCCTCCTCCTCCTCCCCGGCCCCACCTCCCCGGCACCGCTTAACTGCGGCCGCGGGGCCGCCGCGTTCCCATCCGTCCCCGTCCCGCCATGCTGCGGCTGCTGCTGCTCTGCGGGGCCCTGGGCTGCGGGGCCGCGAGCGACGGTAAGGGGCGCGGGGGTGCGCGGCGGTGTGGGGTGCTCGGGTCACTGTAGGGCGGAGGGTGAGGGTCAGGCTTGGCGCACGGACAGCGGGGCACAACAGGTGACATCGGTGTCTCCCAGCAGCCCCACTCACCTTCACCATGCTGCAGTGGACGCAGGTGTCCAAGGGCAACTCCATCTTCTGGGGCAATGCCACGCTGGGCGGGCGGCTCAGCCACCTCCTGGAGGACCACAATGTCACCCAGGTGCTGCCGCTGGAGCCACCCGCGGCCTGGGCGCAGCAGCGGGACATGGTGGCCAACTACCTGAGATACTTCAGCGGCATCGTGCAGGTCTTCAGCAAGGAGAGGCCCCTCAACTGTGAGTGCTGCTGGGGCGAGGGGACGCGTGGCGCTGCGCTGCTGGGGATGGGTGGCTGCTTGGGGACAGGGACACAGCCCCAGAGCTGCGGGCAGCCCTTGGGCAGAGGGCTTACCCTGAGGTCACTGCTTGGATGCGGGACGCTGAGGATGAGGAGGTTGTGTCCCCGCACAGGGATGCTGCTGTGGCTGTGCTTTGACATCTCCCTCCCTACGTCCTCCATACCTGTATTCCTGCCCAGAGTCCGTTTTGCCCCCATTCATTTCTGCACCTGGAACAATCTCAGCCTGGGTCTCCAGCGCTAGCCACGTCCCCATGTCCATGCCATATACCGTACCCCATGTGAGAGCCACAAGGAGCTCGCTGTGCACAGGGCAATTTCCAAACGAGGGGTCCAGGCGCTGCAAGCCCACACCCTGGGGCTGTGCAGACTCAGTGCGCACATAGTGACTCGATGCTGGTGGCTCGGTGACAGCGAGGAACGGCTGGAGCCTGACGCCCTCCATCCCACAGACACCCAGAGCCTGTGCTGCCGCCTGGGCTGCTGCCTGTTCCCCAACGGCACGGCCCGCAGCTTCTACGAGGTATCCCTCAATGGGACGGCCTTCCTCACCTTTCACGTCCCCACCGCCACCTGGGAGCTGCGCTGGCCGCGCAGGGACCCGGTGGCCACCTTCGCCCAGCAGGAGCTGATGAAGTACTCTGAGACCACGCATAACCTCCAGCACTTCCTCAACACCACCTGCGTGGACATGCTGCGGGCTCAGAGCCCCCAGACAGGTGTGTGCCAGGCACGGCGGGGTGCTGGGGGGGTCCCCCTGCTCCCAGCGCTTGTCCCCTGGGAGGCAGGGTGACGCACTGTTGTCACTTCTTGCAGGGAGGCAGAGAGGCCGCTCGCACGCCCCACTGGTACTGGGTCTGATCCTCGGGGTCTCCGCAGTGGTGGGCATGGCTGTGGGCATCTTCTTGTGCACGGGAGGGAGCTGCTAGAGAGACCACAGCTGTCCTGCATCACTCTGCGGACACAAGGGACGAACCCCACATCACTCCATGGGGCGGGCAGTGTGTCCCCAGCCGGGATGGCCCCCCCGCCCTAGGGACGGTCCCCACAGCGCACTGAGGCTTAACATGGAACCACGCTTGGCCTGGATGCACGAAGTGTGGAGAGGGGTGAAAGCCATAGAAGAAAGCCAAAAAGAGTGAAGAGGTCAGCGTTCAGACCGTGATTCATCGCCACTCTGGTGTGAAAAGGGAATGATGCCTGGACGACAGATGTCACATCTGGGAAAGGCCCCGTTGGTGGCCGTCCATCTCCGTGCTGAACAGCCCTGCTTCAGCGCCTGGTGCAATAAAGCCCTCTACCCCTCGACTCGTGCCAAGCTTCCTTGCATGGGGGTCACACAGCATGCACCGAACTTGCATGGCCTTGGAGATGCTGCAGGACTGGTGCTGCCTGCTCTCAGCCTGTGTGCTGCTTTGTTTGTGCTCAGTTTGGCTGCAGCAGCAATTTTTTCCCCGAGGCCAACTGGTGTCATTTATTTTTCCTTTATCTCCCTATGGCCCACTGAGGCCAACTATAGACAGCTTCTCCTGGGCAGATTAAAGGGCTCATTGCTGTCATGTACGGGCATGGGCACCCCCAAAAGCTGGGTGAAGGAGTGGGAACAAGGAGAACAAGGAGTGGTGGCAACCCTGGGTGCTGACATCAGGTCAAGACAGGCCTGGAGAAAGCACAGGCATGGTCACAAACACAAAATTCTTGCCTTTCGGCAGCAGGGAGGGGAAAGCAGGAACAGAAGTGGGATGGGAGATGACATAGCCATGTCCACTACAGGGAATGAAGGTCCCTCAAGAGAGCACAGCTCATCTGCTGGAGCTGCCAGGGAGCCTGGCTGCCCTCCATGGCGCAGCCCCCCACCCTTCAGGGGGATGCTCCTCCAGGAGCATGGAGCAGCAGCCAAGTGTCCTGGGATCCAGAGCACCAATGGAGGCAAACATCGGCACTCAGCTGGGTGGGAGGCCAGCTGTGCTGTGTGTATGNCGGCAGCAGGCGGCCGGGAGCCGCGGGGAGGCGAGCGCGGGGGAGGCGTTGCCGCTGCCGGGCGCTCTCCATCCGCCCCGCACCGACGTCGGCGCGAAGCCGTCCTGGCGCCCGGGGGGAGGGAGGGAGAGCGCGTCGCGGGCGAGAGGAGGCAGATGCTCGCAGAGGTACGGCTTCTCCGGAGGAGCTCGGCTCTTTGCTGAGCCGCAGCGGGACGCGGGG
The DNA here is from genome assembly GCF_002078875.1 of Numida meleagris. Taxonomy (NCBI): domain Eukaryota; kingdom Metazoa; phylum Chordata; class Aves; order Galliformes; family Numididae; genus Numida; species Numida meleagris. The sequence continues at coordinate 22,904,766 of NC_034410.1, read as the reverse complement.
TGCCGAGGTGTCCGAGCAGCGAGGGCCGTCCGGGAGCCGGCAGCCGCGGAGCGAGCAGAGAGCGGCGGGAGCGCGGCCGCAGTAAGTCCCGGCAACTTCACCGCTCCGAGCGGGCGAGATGGGAAGAGGGTCGGGCAGCGAACCGGGAAGGGAAAGTAAGGCGAACAATGAAAAGGGAGGAGGCTGCGGGGGTCCGAGCGGGGCCGAGGGCTGCCGGCGTGGCGGCTGGGGGACACCTGAGCCCGCCCCGGCGCTCCCTGCTCTGCCCGGCGCTGTTTCCGCGCTCCCTCCGTCCCGCCGGGCTCCCGCTGCGGTGACAGCGCGGTGTAAAAGCGGCACTGGTCGGTCTCGGAGCGGTGCCGCCGGTGATGGTAGGTTGATGTATGAGGCTATTTACTCTGTGTGTCCAAGCACAATATAAACGGCTGCCAATTTTGTCTTCAAATTGGTGTATTGATTTCATTCTTGCAGGCTGCTTGACAAGGTTAAGGTAGTTGAGAGTTTGTAAGGAAAAGAGAAGAACTTCTGGTTTATTCTGGTTAGTGAATGTCATTTGTAGCTGAAATGGTGCACGAAAAAATCATTCATAAAAAGAGCAAATAGGAAGACGTGATCCCCAGACCTCCAATTGGAAGATGTGATCCCTGGACCTCCTGCAGTCAGTATCATCAATAACTAAGAGATGACCTCCTGCCATGCTGCTGTGCCCACCTGAACTTCAGAATAACATGATATTCTCCCCAAAACTGCATGTCTCCCCATTACGGTAGTTATGTAGTTGAGAATGAATGAAGTCAGTCATCGCATTACTGCGCACTTTGTCTTTCTGTCAGCTCAGATTCAAACTGAGCTCCTGCTCCTCTCTCCTGGTGCTGGCAGGGCAGTGTTTGGGAGGAGGACTTGTGCCTGCCCCTAGAAGGGTCCCGGCACCACTTCTCTGCTCTCAACAGCTCAGGCTGATGAGGGAATTTAATTCACCACTGATACCATAACTATGAATTAGGGAAATTAAATACAGGAGAGCAAGTGTTTCCTTTGAATGTTTCCAGACATCTGACAGCCTTTGCCATTAGGTAACCTTTGCTAAATTGCCTTTGTTGTAACTTACATACAGTGACTGACATGAAATTGTGCTGGATGAACTAAAACCTACCTGACATTGCTACTGTATGCTAACTGTGTAAATCTTGGGTAAATCATGTCACCGTTCAGACCAATGGCAAGTTCCCAGTTAACACTCCTAGAGTGGGTTTTGCCATAGGTCTTCATTATCACTTGAAGAGTTAGTGCCAGCTAACTTTGGTTAGAAATTCAAGTGGCAGTGTTTAAATTTGGGCAGTGATAATATCTCTAGCTCTCCACAGCAGTGTTTTGAAATCCTGGGTGATAGGCACAGAGATCTTAATGTTTAAAAATGGCTATATATAACAAGCTGTTTTGTATGTTTATGAGGAACAAGCCATTCAGACCTGCCTCACACTCATATTTTTGTGGGCAGTTTCATCAGAATGCCTTATAAGCAGGTTAGACTGCTGTTTGCATATATACTGTATTTTAACGCAGGTATTCAGACAGCATGGGGGCACAGCAAAATATATTGCTTATGGCAAAGGCATTTACAAATAAACAGGTGATATTTGATTTACTAGAGAAATGTCAGCTAATAATAGAGTTATGTGTTATGGTCTAGTTCCCTATAGCTCATAAGCTTTAAGGGGAGGAACAGAAGCATCCTTTCTAAAAGCCTTGTTGAAATGCTACTGCATAATATATGTGTAAGAATTAGCTTATTAAGCTCACCAAATCCAGTTTAGTAAACCTTTTTCTTTCATATCTACAGTAGTATGGTTTTGAAAATCATTTGACAAACCTGAGAATTTTCATTAAAAATGAAAACAATGTTCTGTGGAATGTTTTGCTTAATTGTTTCCCTTTCAACCTGCCTCCTGCATCAAAGTAGAATGGGACACCGCTGAAAGTTAGCCAGTTATTACTGTATGTTAATTTAAAAGCTGTATCTATTGTCCGGTAAGAAGCTAAATAAGCACTTGTTTGTGTGCAAGTCCTGTCATCGTAATAATACTGTCACGACCAAAATAGCTGCCAGTAATTTCCATCAATTTTGCACAAGCAAAAATGGAAGAAGGAAAAGCACATAATGACTTAGAGTTCCTAAAAAGTCATTGCACAGAAGAAAGACCCTTCTATATTTACTTTAAAAATGATGCGTACAAATACAGTTTTTGGAAAAAATGAGCAACGAAATAATTGAGTTACACTTGCCTGAAAGCTGTGATAGCAAGTGCCATGAGATTCAGTTTTGCAAATGCTCATCAGTTCTACATATTAGTAAGCTCATTTTTTGTTTAATTTTTCTGATAATTGATGTTCAGGTCCTAATTATTGCCATTGGAGTCAATATTAAATCTCGTATTAATGCTCACGTGGGTCAACCCTGGGCCTTCCAGGAGCCATCCTGGTATGTGCTGAGCACTTCTAATTCCTGCTGCTCATGTCAGAGTGGCATCCAGGCAGAGAAAAATTCACTCCCTTCAGAAATTTGCAGTGTAGGTAGCAGAGCTGGAGACACCTTGCTGAAGGCCCTGCTGTAGGTCTGGAACATCAGTGCTTGGTGCTTAACAAGGGTACACTGAGCACTCTTAATGGGATTGAGCATTAATTGCTGCTTTTGATAAAGGTACCCTCAAATGAGTGGTCAATGCCTTAAGGTTAGGTGTTATTTCCCTCTGATCTTGTTTACCTCAGTCTTAACCTCAGTGTTTAGTAGCCATAGCCTGCCAACAAACAGCACAAAATTACATATCATTTGTTTTGTGCCACTTTTTGATCACAGTCCTACTTCCTGTTGAACATTGCTTTTGGTCACTTTGCTTTGGAAGGAGTGGGTCTGGCTTCCAGCAACATTTGTGTGCTGACTTGTGTTCTGACACCAGAGCAAATTCCAGGAACAAGTGGCTGAGTCCTGAAAAGAAGAGCACTGGTGGCTGTGGGACAGCGCTGCTTCGCGAGAGCTCTGCAATCTCTGTGTGGGGCTTTGTACAGGGAACACTTGCTGCAATAAAGATGCTGCAAGGAGTAGTTCTGATGCAAGGAAAGCCTCCTTAGAAATATCCTTATAGGGTAACTCTCATTCCTCTGAATCAGGAGAAGCAGCTGTGAAAGATGACATGGCTAAGCAGCAATGTTAATTTTAAAAAATAACTTAGCTCGCAGATCAATAGCAAGCATAGTATAAATGTTTTGTGCTGAAGCTTTTTGTTGTTACTGTTACATCTCCAGTCATGGTTTTTGATGGTGGAGTTTGGCAGGTGGAAAGAATGGAGAGCCTTTGCACAAGGCTGTTTGAAGCTGCCCCTCATATTGGATAAAATTTGAACTGGATTACCCATGAACAGCAGAGATTCTGATTGCTCATGTAGGGGTAGCTAATGCGGTATGCTGAGAGCAGCAAGGCTGGCCATACCTCAGTTCATCATCAGCATGGTAACAATGCTGGGCTTGGTTTGATGCAGGCTTTTGTGTCATCGGTGAGCCGCTGAGCCACTCCCTGTGTTTGGGGTGATGCTTGGCTAGGGACTGGGTACCCAGGGTGGCAGGGACTTGGAACTCTCTGATGGAGAGAGACTGTCTGTGCTGATGCATATGGATGTAATACAACCAAGGAAGAGCAAGAAGTTTTGGGATTCAGCCTTAAGGTGAAAGTGGAGTCATTTAGCAGAAGTGATAGGAAATATTGCTGTAGATATAAAGCACAAGAGCAACACAGCCATAGATTTCTCCGTGGTTCCCTAAATGCTTTCTGAATGAGGATCATCCTATAGAGAGCACTAGGTTTTAGCAAGCGGCGTGTTTCAGTGCTGTAGTCCTGCAAGGTGGGTCCTGAAAGGAGGAGCAGCTGAATGTGAGCACCACAGCCCTGGGAGCCTACAGGGAGCAGCTCAGTGGGTCCATGAAGAGACAGAGTGATGATGCTGCACTGCTGTTCTTACATGTAAAGCACGAAAAAAGTCTCAAAAATAGAATTCGTGCAAATGCATCTTGTCCGCTGTACTTTGACATGATTGCACTGCACCTGGTTTTTAACAGTAGTTGTATGTTGTTCAGTAAATGAGGTAGCAAAGGGCATTTATATTAAAAAAAGCTTCTGGACCATGGCTTTTTGTTCATTTACATATTTTGGTTATGCTTACTAAAACACCTGGCATAGATTTGGCAGAATTGGCTTTTTACACCACACTTTCAGTAGCATTTGTGAAAATATGCATGCATTTCAGCTTCACGTGTCACAGTTTCACGTAGCACTGTTTAGCAAATAATTTCCTGTGTGGTCATATCCAGCAATGCATACAGGAACCGTATCACTCTTTCCATGGCTTTTTATGAATGTTGTTTACTGTTACTAAAAGTCAGATGAATAATACATTTGATAAGTTTTGCAATACGTTTGAATCCACAGTTTCACTAGATTTTATTTATAGTAGCTCTAGCAGTATGAAAAAGATATGACGTATGCTTGTTGGCAGCTTTGACATGCTAACTTTAGTTTGTGATGTCTTCATTAGCTTGGACAGAATCACAAGTTAGAAAATTGCTGTTATTCAAAAGCCTGTGTATGAAATGCATTTCTCCTCCTGAATTGCTTCTAAGTGCTGAGCTACCCCTTCACAATTGGAAAAACAGATTTTTATTCTCTTGTTTTGTCCTAGAAATTGGACACTTCTGCAGGCAATGCCAAGTGAGTTCACAGATGTATTTGGAGGTTGCTTGAGTCAAGATGAGTTGTCCTGTCATTAGAGGTGTCGTCTCACAACTAAGCTGACAATAAAAACAAACCTTTGTTAAATAATATGAAATGCTTCTGAAAATACAGTGCTGCTTTTACAAAGACGTCAAGGCTCTACCATTAAGATTGTGCTGAGATCTATTTGTAAGAGAAAAAGAAACTGAACTTCTACTTTAATTTTTTATTAGTGGCTGGAATGAGACTCCACATTTGGCAGTATCTCTTCAAAGGCCAACTGAACTTTCTTTATGTGTATTTTTATGGAGAAATATTTCCTCGGTTTTTGGTGCTTGCATAACAAAGTGCTATAATCCATGGCACTGCCTAGAGCTTGGTAGAAAAATGAGAGAGGTAATCAACAACTGGATAATTTCACAGGGTGAATTAGCCACTTTGGGTACTCTTGCACATGCTCTAGTATGAGAAACCTGATATGAGGCAGCATTTCAGCTGAGATGTATGCAGGTGGATGACTCCATTTCTGTTGGTTTCACTCCAGCTGGTATCAATAACGGGTCTTAACTGCTTAGAAAAATCACAGATAGTTCTGCAGTTATGTTTGGTTGCTCTTGTTTGTATCTGGGTCCTCTGTGCAGGATGTGTGTACTGGAGCAGCTATCTGTATCAAATTATGCTTCCTTTTAAGTGATTTGTGAAGTGAGAATGTGACTCCCCAAAGGGATTTTCCATTTGAAGTTTATTTTTGTTATGAAGCAGTAGTAAATAAGCATCTATCTATGCTTTCTTCAGTACAGAACCTGTTTGGGTCTCACTTTCTGTTGCACAAACTAGAATCTGGCTTAGTTACCCATGGCTGAGTAGCTGCTCCCTCACTAGGCTCTTCTCATACGTTGCTCTCCCTTTTCATTACTGAAATTTGATGGTGTAATTTGCCATGTATCATAAAATCATAGAATTGCTCAGGTTGGAAAAGACCTTCAGGATCATCAAGTCCAACTGCAACCTAACCATACTCCCCTAACTCTTACAACCCACCTCATGTCCCTGAGCACCACATCCAAATGGTTTTTAAACACATTCAGGGAAGGTGACTCAACCACCTCCCTGGGGAGCCTGTTTCAGTGCTTAACAACCCTTTCTGTAAAGTTTTTTCTGATATCCAACCTAAACCTTTCCTGGCGCAACTTGAGGCCATTTCCCCTTGTCCTGTCACCTGTCACCACTGAGAAGAGACTAACCTCGCTCTCACTGCAATCACCTTTCAGGTATTTGAAGAGAGCAATAAGGTCTCCCCTCAGCCTCCTCTTCCCCAGACTAAACAGCCCCAGTTCCTTTAGTTGCTCCTCATAGGGCATATTCTCCAGTCCCTTCACAAGCCTTGCCGCCCTTCTTTGCACCTGCTCCAGCACCTCCATGTCCTTTCTGTACTGAGGTGCCTGAAACTGAACACAGTACTCGAGGTGGGACCTCACCAATGCCGAGTCCAGGGGCAGGATTACTTCCCTAGTCCTGTCCACCACACCATTCCTGATACAAGCCTGGATGCCATTGGCCTTCTTGGCCACCTGGGCAAAATCAGCTAACAAGATGATAGCATCTGCATTCATGAGTATAGTTCCTCACAGAAGAAGAACAAATGTCGTCCCATAAAGTTACAGCAGTTGATATGTTAGGAACTGTCATATCTCCTCTGTTGGAATACAATGAACAAAAGATGCTTGATGCTGTTCAGGTTTTCATGAGAGTCCTCCAAACTACTCTTAGAGCCTGAAATACCCTGTGAATGTGAGCATTTCTAACTCTTGAACAAGCTGAATGCAATCTCCTCCACACAGAAATACTTGAGGACAAGAGAGAGAATGCTTAGATGTTTGCTACTTTGCCTAACGGATTAGAAAACTTTTTTTTTTTTTTTAATTCGGCTTTCATACTGACAAAGCTATCCACGATTGCTGACTTTTGTCATGCAACTAAAAGTAAGAACTCTTGTTCTCATTTTCTTTTGCCTCCAGTCTCTACTCTCCAAACAGTACAAAGGTGCAAGTGAAAGGGAAGGGTTCACTACTGTTATCCTCAGGTGTGCTGCTGGGGTGGAAACACTCTTAAGATGGAAGGGCATGGGATGCAGAAAGAAGCAAGTGAAGTAGATTGGAAAAAAGAGGTGAAATACTGAAAAAGAGAATTAAATCAACAGAAAATGTAGAGAAAGAAGAGTTTTACAGAAAAGGGAGAACACTCAGAAGAAAGCGATGCTTTAAATGATATGTGCACCTGTGCATTTAGTGGTAGAGATGATTTTCTGGTAATTTAAATTACAAAATATCTAATAAACTAATAGATGCCACTGTCTTCCACTTACATATGTAGTAATGGGAATTTTAATTTGTGCTCCAGTGCTTCATTTTACATATGCATTGTATTGATAACAGCAGATCATTGGTACTGGTTTAATGACTTAAGCAATTATTGGAGTGAATTACCAAATCTTAAATTTTTATATTGTAACTCTTCCAGCAATTGTATTTCTAGCAAAGGAAAACGGCAAAAAGGATTAGTGTGAGGTTGACTCGAGGGGCAGTTTAAGCCTGACCAATATAGAGCATCTCCGGTAAATCCTGTACCTTTACTTCAGGCTGCTTAAGAATGTTTGTTGAGAAATTGAGAGAGTAGCCCACAGATAGCTGATCACATGCTACTGGCTGTGTGAAGATTAGCTGTTTGGAGCTTAGAATCTCCCTTAAGTCTTAGTCTTGAGAAAAGCTCAGTGATGGGGAACAATTGAGTGTGAGTAGACTTCCTTTCATGTCCGGAGCGCCACTTCCCTTACAGGCTGCTCAAGGGCTTGGCTCATTTCAGCCCTGAAGTTGTTCGCGTTACAAAAGAATATTTTCCTCTGTGTTTGGATGCTGCCAAGTACGTTTTGAGTTGAAGCAGCCTCAAGAAATAAATAATAATCATTGTTAATATATGCTTTTACTGATAAAACAGCCCCAGTACTTTCTACTCTGCTGTTTTTTATCATGTTTACAGTTTCTGTCATCTGATGATGTTTGATGGTATGCGCTTCCTAAAGACTGGAATCAGTTCAGCACTGAAAAGAAAACACGTATGTTTGGATTTATAAGTATTTAAACTCTTGCTCACTTTTTTGACAATCAGATCTGCAGACTATTGAATGGAATGTGTTCATGCCATTAAATGTCTCATGTCATTGGAGGGCATCACTGGAAAACCTGTAGGTTGTCCCTGTATAGTTGTATCTCCTCTGCCTTGCTGTGTTTTGCATATCCCATTCTGTTTCACTTAGCATCCAAAATAATTTGCTTTATGAGATCTATATCCAAACTAAAAACTTAAGACACGCGCACTCCAGCATTTGTCATTGCTGTACCTCTTTGTCTGTACTGATGTAGTAATTACACAAATCTCTGTATTTTGTACTAATCCACGGTGAAATATGTTGCTGTCTACCTTTTATGAAGAAGCAAAAATCAGGGCTTCATGGCCTATGGAGTGTGAGAAATTAGTGTGATTAAGCCAGAAGTAGTTCTGTATGCACTGTACACAGAAAGGATCCTGTAGAACCCTGACTGTTTGCTACAGGTATCTTCTTACCCTCACAAAATATTGGGACTATGTTTTATTAGATTATCTATTTCTTGTATTCATTTATGATATATGTAAGGGAAAACTTTACTGAAGCAAACCAAAGAAATGTGGATGGACAGTTGGAGTGATTTGAAGTATACTGTCTGCATTCAAAGAAATTGTAGGAAAGTTGAGTTAATAGAGGACACTTGAGTGTGCTTCAGTATCACAAATGGCTAGAGTGTAAGAGATCCAGAGCAGATGAGAGGACACCTCAGTAACAGTGATTACATATGGACAACAAATGTGGGAGGTCAGCAATCGCTCATATGTGCAGTTCCAGAGAGAAGCATCAACTGCATTAGAAGAGAAACATTCTATAGAGGCACAGACCCAGCAAGCTGCCAGTGCACATGGAAGTATCGTGCAAGGAAAAAATGGAAACTGGGTATTGGAGGAGGTGAATGTTAAATACTGCAAAGTAAAGTGAGGAGAATGAAGCCTTCAAAGCATGCAGCTAAAGAATGTCTCTGAGGAAAGCAGCCATCAGCAACACTGCTGTAAAAAGAGAGACTAATAGTGGTCAGACATGCAACTTTTTAAGTAAAATCAGAAGATATAGCCATAAAAAATATCATCAATATTGGGGTACAGTTTGGGGGACTGACTACATAAAAAGTTGAACTTAGGTAACAAAACATAGCAAGACTAGCAGGACACAAGAACATCTATGTAGATAGAAGTCCAAGAGGAGAGATCTATACACTCTATCATAGATACTTCTGCACAATAGCTATTTCTTACATTTAATAAAAATGTTAAAGACAGTGAAAACTGGAAAAGGATGTTGCCTGGAAGGCCTACAGGTTACTAAGTGTCCAAGTGTTTGAAGACAGAGGGTGTCAACTGACTGTTGCAAAATGTATCTATAAGGCAGTACCAGAAGTGCATATTGCATAGTAACAATGATTATCTCTACTTTGAGCCCCTTTGCAATTAAGACGTTAATTAGAAGAAATGAAGAAGACATGGCAAAAGGTATACTTGATGATGACAACAGGAAAGGAAAAAGATGGGATATTCCATGTGTCATACTTATTAAAGATCTTTAAGGGAATGAATCAGGAACAAATCAACACAAGAACAATCATGAAATGATACAGGAACAAAACAACCCACTCATCCTAGATGGCATCACTTCCAAGCCCTCTCTAACGAGCATATTCATTATGCTAGATGCATGATTTGATAGTGGAAGGTCAGATAGGACAAGGAGGACAACTAATTAATGCCTTCCAACACTCTGTGCAGAGGGCAGCATTTAAAAAATGCCTGCTGACATATCATCTGCACAAGATATATCAAAGAGGAGCCTTGAAATAGTAGAATATCCTAATCTCTTGCCAGAGCAAATGCCACTAAAACTGATGGTGTTAATCACATGATGCTGGGTATATTTCTAAATCACAGTCAGATCCAAATCACTAGAGAGCAGATGGATGAGAATAGCTGAGCACTGGAACAGATTGCCCTGGGAGGCTGTGGAATTTCCATCCCTGGAGAGTTTTGAAACCAGCCTGAATATAGCCCTGAATAACTGGGTCTGACTTTGAAGTTATCTCTGCCTTGAGCAGGGGGTTCTAGGCTACCTCCAGAGCTCCATTCCAGCCTAGTTTTTTTTTTGTTTCATTGTTTGTTTTTGTTTTTGTTATTGTTATTGTTTTTTCTGTGACTCAGGGAGATCAGGGAGATACTTTGATCTGGAAAGAAGGCATCCAGGCATATCCAAAAAATGAGGAAAGGGAAAAGGACTGAATGCACTAATACTACAGAGCAAGGGTAGCAAGGTCTCTGCTAAGCGGAAATGGTGGGACCTTTGTAAGAACTTGAAGGGGGAAGATACTCAATTTTATGGGCCAGTAGTGACCCAGGAATTTTTAATTTAAATGTTGCATTGGGAGATACCTCTATAGAAAGCATTGTTTGAGCTGTGGATGTAGACATGTCCACACCTGCATTTATGACGCTGAAACATTACAATGATAGCCATTTTTAAACATTTCTCCTTCCATGTCTTAGGTCTTATTTATTCATCATACATATGATGTGCTGAGCTACTGAGAGCAAGGAGTGAGTTTTTGAATTCTTCTTCTATGTAAAGGAAAAAAGTGTCAAACCCTCAAAAATAAACAAATGAGGTCCTCATCTGTGTGATCAAGGTAATGCTTTCTCACCTAACAGCAGCAGCAGTTTGCAGGTGAGCTAGTTGTCAGTGAAGCATTTATACTTCAGTAGTGAGCATTAAAGAAAAAAATGCTTAAAGAAATTAATAAATCTATCTACTTTGCGAGGTTTGATGTATGTACAACAAGTGAAATGCACTAAATAGCAATGAGAAAATAAAGTATTGAATCAATTCTTGATCAGTGTAGTTCCTTAGCACCACAGTGAAGAATTCTGGTGGAAGAGGAAATATGAGGACAAGTAAAAGCTGCAGTACTAAATTGCAGGATAATTTAAGGTTCCCCAACCTGTTTCTACTTTAGAGTTACCTTTAGAATGTGGAGAATATTTAGTTATCTGACTTTACTACATGCATTTAGTTTTATTAATGTAATTCCAAGGTGCTCTGTATGAAATAAGGTCATTGATGATTTACAGACAGAAAAATTCAGTTTGTTTTTGTTTAAAAGATCTTTTAACATCATTGAACATGGAGTTTCTGCAAAAGCTTTCATCCATGGGGAATAAAGACAATACAGGAATTTGAAAGCCTTAGGCTTCATTTCAGCAAATACAAATTTTGAAAAAATGAAGCTGATAGGACATTATTGAGAGCTAATATAAAAGTGGTCTTAATGCTGCTGAAGAGTTAAAGCTCATCAATCAATGAAAGCCAGTCCGTTAGCTTTCACGTTAAATTCTAGTCTGTGAAGAACTCTTATTTTCTCTGTGGAGCATCAGCCTAATGCCAGAGGTGCACCTCAGTTGTTCATCATCTGTGCCCTTTTAAGGTATTTTTGTTAAGAGTCATTTATACATAGTGTAACAGAAATGAGTAGTGCTGGGACATGAGGTCCATTTCCTCCACACAGCCTTCCATCCACTCTGCCCCAAGCCTGTAGCATTGCCTGGGGTTGTTGCGGCCAAAGTGCAGGACTCAGCACTTGATCTTGTTGAGCTTCATCACACTGACCTCAGCCCAGCCAGCAATCCAGCCTGTCCAGATCCCTCTGTAGGGCCTTCCTACTCCCAAGCAGATTGACACTTCCTCCTGACTTGGTGTCATCTGCCAATTTACTGAGGGTGCACTTAATCCCCTCGAGCAGGTCATCAGTAAAGATATGGAACAGGACAGGCCTCCAATCCTCTGAGACCTCTTCCGTTGACCAGGACTGTTGATAGATGGTGGAAAGCAGTTTGGCAGTCATCTCTGCCAGCTCCCTCAGCACTTGTGGGTGAATCCTGTCTGGTCCCATGAACTTGTGACAGTCTAGATGGAGTAATATGTCTGTTTCCACCTGAATCATGGGGAGTTTATTCTGCTTCCCATCCCGGACTTCCAGGTCAGGGAGTAGGGTACCCTGAGGATAATTGGTCAGACATTTAAAAACAAATGTAAAGAAGGCATTGAGAACCTCAGCCTTTTCCTTATCCTCAGTGATCACATTCCCTGCTGCAGACAGTAAAGGATGGAGATTCTCCTTAGTCCTCCTCTTATGTAGTGGAACCCTGGTGGGAAGTTTCAACCTCTACTGTCTTACCACCCATATCCACCTCTGACATCATGGGTCAATATAGTAAAATAGGAGGCAGTACTTTTGAAGCAGCCCCCTGTTTTCCAAAGTATCCTCGGGCTAAGTGAGCACAACTCTTCAAGTAAATGACAAGGCAGAGGCACTGCCACACAGATAGGAGGGATGCAGTACTTCTAACAGAACTGTAGAAGCTAACTTGTGCCAAGTCTTTTTCCAGGACTACTGGGGTAGATAGAATTAGGGTTTTCTGCAGCCAGGAGCTTACATGCATGATGCAAATTCCTTCCCTCTGAAAGAAGGTCCCTGTCTCATTCACTTACAAATCTTATTTTCTACCCTGCTTAGAGACAATCTACTTGGCCAGTAATTAAAAAAACAAAATTTGCATTTTTCTTCCCATAATTTCTGCCACCCTTGGGCAGAACTCTGGTTTTTTGGTGACTGGGAAACAATGAGTGCATAATGGGCATTTCCGTAAGCAAGTCATAATAACTTAAATCACTGCCCAGAATGTACACTTGGAAATCAATACGTATGTCGACTGAAGTCAGACCATCTGTCCTTTTATGCCTGGGAGTAGAATGGTAAAACACAATAAAAATGCATGACACAAGATTAATCTCCTCAGTGCCTAATGAGGAGATGGACTGGTGCATGGTGCTGCCAGCACGGAGGCTGTGAGGTGACCTCAGAAGCTGTGACCGAGGCGAGCCGGGTGCCAGCCAGCCCTCTGTGCTGAGTGGCTGGGCAGGCCTGTGGGGTGGGCATGTGTCTATGCCAGCTCTGAACTGGGTCGCTCTGGTGCCTCTTGGGGCTGGGAGCTGTGTTCCTGCTGCAAAACTGAACCCAAAAGACTGCATCCTGCCTGGTACTGCTCTCAAACATGCATAAGTTTGATTTGTATGAAGTCCTCTTTGTACTGTCAGTGTAGAAAAGAGGAGTGAGGAGTGACCATAATGAAAATGATCACAGCACCTGATGTGAAGAATTACAGGCTGCTTATGTGATTGAGGTCCCTCTGCTTTAATCTGGTAGTGAAAGAGAGACTGGAAATACAACCTGTGTTTGCTTCAAAGCCTTTTATCTCTGCTAGAGAAGTATAATTGGTCCCGAGGGTAAATGAGAATGTGGCCAAGAACCACGCTCTTCTCTGGAGATTTCTATTAAATCATGGAGACTTTATAAACCTATGCCAATTTTGCACTTTTTTTTTTTTTTTTTTTTGCTATTTTGTACTCTCCAGTTGCAAGGGATGTTAGGTACAGCATAGTAGTTTCCTGCCTGCCTACAGAATAAGGATGGAGCATTGCCAGACACCGGCATGGACTGGCGGATGGGTGGCTGGGGAGCAGCGCAGCAGAAGGGACCTGGGGGTGCTGGTGAGAGCAGCTCAGCATGGCCGAGCAGTGTGCCTTGGCATCTTGAGATGCATTAAGCACAGCACAGCCAGTCGGTCAAAAGAGGTGATTCTCCTGCTGTATGTAGCATTGGTGCAGCTTCATCTTTGAGTACTGCATGCAGTTCTGGGCTCCACAGCATAAAAAGGGTGTTAAGATCCTTGAAAGCATCCAGAGGAGACACCAAAGCAGGTTACAAGGCTTGAAGGTGTGGCCTGTGAGGAGAGGCTGAGGGTACCTGGATTGTCCAGGCTGGAGGAGAGGAGGCCAAGAGGCCTCACTGCTCACTGCAACTGTTTCAGACTGCACATGAGGAAAAATGCCACTGGAACAGGCTTCCTAGTGAGGTGGTTGATGCTCCAGGCCTGTCAGTGCTGAAGAGGTATTTGGACAAAGCCCTCAACATGCTGTAACTGGTTACCCCTAAGAGGTCAGGCAGTTGGACTCAATGATCTTTGAAGGTCTCTTCCAACTGTTTTGTTCTGTTCTATTCTATTCTAACAGTATTTTAAATAAAAAGGAAAACCAATAATAGAAACAGAAATGTAGTTGCAGAACAAATAAATAAGAGGGCTGAGATAGTCTCACACACACACACACACACACAAGGGGAAGTACAAACTCAGAGCAAAAACTATTTAGATGTTTATTTCTGACCACCTAACAAGGAAGACCTGAAGCACAATCTGATTTTCCCCTAAAGCATGATATTAATTCCATTGTGTTTGCTTGTGCATGTCTCTGCATGTCTGCACATGTGTTGCATCTTTTAATTGTTTACAGTGGGAAGCCTTGACATTTTATAGTGCCTCTCAGCCTAAAGCAGAGAATGAGGAAAAAAAAAAGTGATAAGCAGATTGTGAGAAGCATCCTTCTCAGTAGGAATATAGGCACCAGAAGGGAAAGAGTTAAGGAAAGGATATGGAGGATAAATGCTCATGAAACATGGCTATTGCTGCTCCTACAAGAGAAAAAAGAATGAATGTGTGAGCTAGCAGAAAAAGAAAACCACAGACTTTTGGGAAACACTGAGCTTAAGAAGAAAAGAGAGCTGTTAATTTATTTTTGCAATTTTAAGGAGGTTTTCTGGAAAGCAGGCTTTTTCAGGGTCCTCAGAGCTAAGTGATTTACCTCTCCAATCTTTTACTGGAGGTGGATGAGCTGCCCAGTAGGTGGCATCCTTTTAACACAGTGCTAATCATCTTTTTTCTTAAAAGCATTTTTCTGCAGAATTTAAATTGATTTTCACAGAATCAGCACATGCAGAAGTTATGTTAATTGAGGGCTTTAAGTCAAAATCTCCAAATTTGGAATACCCAAACTGCCAAAAATCTGTATTTGGGAATCTGAATGAGTGCGTGTATGTGTGTGTGTGTGTGAGAGAGAGAGAGAGAGAGAGAGAGAGAGAGAGAGAGAGAGAGAGAGAGAGAGAGAATGCCTTTTATCTCAGTGGTTTAGAGCAAGGTTCTGAGGGAGTTCACAGCAAACTGCATCTTCACAGCTCCTGCTGGAACCATTCTTGTGGTTTCTGACTTGAGGACTCTGGTCTAATTTAAGGACTCATTTTTGGAATGTAATGATTAGGACATCTTGTTCACATTTGAGCAATAGGTGATAGAGATTGTGACATCTTTTTCCTGCATTTAATTTACCTCTGTTACATCTTGTTCGCTTCTGAAATTTCTCCATTTTTTTTTCTTCCTATAATGTTGATTTTGATAGCTGGGGAGGCAGATGCAGTTGCCAAACCTTCTCTGTGTACGTGTGTCTGCACACACTTCTACATAGGAATGAAATCCTTGGAAAGGCACGTGCTTCAGGCTGCTAGCATTGAGCACAGGACATCAGTGTCAGGTACCAGCTGTCCCTTCAGTTAGCCAGTACTCCATCTGAGATCACACAGATGATTCGCAGACTGACTGCAGGTGGACAGCAAATTTTCTGAAAGTGTTGGGAATGTGCAGTGAATCAGAGTACTGAGTAGCGTGGGATGCCTCTGCTCTGCCTGAGAAAGGGTTTCTGGACATGTATTCTTTAAATTGGACAGCTACCTCCTGGTCACCTTCCCCAGGGAAGAAAAGTGTCAAAACCCTGCTCCACTTCATAGTGGCTGGAAATAACCTCCTTTTATTTAAGTGAAAATTTATTCTGACTGTGTATTTCTCCCTGAATTGTGTTGAGGATTTTGTTTTTAAAAGACATACAGCTTTTTCAATATTCTTCATGGGTGCTTACTCAGTGTTGTGCTTCGCACATGTAACGAATCCATTTCTGCATCTTCTCCCATCCTTGTCCATTCAGCGTGAGACAGTCTGCCTGTATGGAGACAAAACTCCCCAAAAGACAAACTGATGGTGGATTATTGCTGGTGAGTAGAGAGTGAAAGAATATTTCCATGGCTAGGAAAATCTACAGCAAGAGTATGGGGAAGCTTTTTCTGGTGGAAGTGCTGAGAAGCAGTACCATTAAGTGAATATACGTAAGGATTACAAGGATAATCTTCTCACCAGCAGTGAACTGTAGATATCTTTCTGAGCCTGCAGAGCACTGCCGTTTAGCTGCCAACAACCATAGCTTTCTCTGGTTTACCAAACTGAAATTTATGACAGCTTCAGAGTATGAGTGGTCATATATGTACCACGCTGACTTAGAAAACTCGTGCTACTATTTGGAAGAAGCTTGAAAGAGCTGTATGCCAAGGGTCAGAGGAAGGGATCCCATAAACAAAGGCAGGCTTGGGTAGACTGATAAAAGTCCCTAAAATAAGCAAGGTGCTGGAAGAAAGAAGAAGGGCAGAATGCCTCCTTCATGCCAGCCTGCAACTGAATTTCAGTGCTTGTGCTGAGGTGGGAGATGCCGTAACGCAGTGCTGGGCACTGCTCTAGTGGCTGTCACAGCAGTGTTTTCACAGCAGACAGACACATCTGCCTCACCTCTTGCTGACTGATCTTGCTTTAATTACTCATCTGTGTTGGTGTTCAGACAGTGAGAGTCTGCTAACAAGGGCTGTCTGCAGTCCTAACTCAAGCTCTGCTGCAACTGCTTAGCAGACCAGCGGGTTTGTCAGCATGTCTATCATGGTCAGTGTGTAACATAGAGTGCAGGGCTGAAATCCCACACATTTAGGCAGTCTGAAGTCCAGTTGGAAGAAATAAACAGTTTTTGAAACACCTCAGTGCATTGGTACATGTCAAATTCTATAGGAAAACTTTATTCCTTTGCATACAGTCTGTATAAATTACTGTTTTTCAGTGCTTTTCAAAGACCAAGGCAAAATGCTGTTCCTGTCCCAGAAGATTTACCAGTTGAGCCAAGAGAAAGATGTAGTCAGTGTTGATTGAAATAGAGCTAGTTAGGATGATAGGCAGTAGTTAATAGCAACCTATTCAGCAGTCCGAGAAGTTTATTTGGAGTGCTTCTTTCTTGCCAGATGTTTCAGAAAATGTGATAAAGTTAAATTATATAGATACAGAGTTAATTAAGAAATTATAGCAACCACCAAGTGAAATTAGGCACTGTAATCAGGAGGGAAAAGGGTTTTGTAGAGCAGCTTTGAAAACAAAAGTGGGAGCAAAGTGAAGAGAGGAGAAGAGGCAAGAAGGCAGTAAGAGGAACTGAGTAGGCTTTTGACATAACATAGGCACTATGAATAGAGCAGACGTAGCAGAAAGCTACTGCTAGGTGCTAGCCAACATGAGTGCAAAAGGAATCCTAGTATTAAAAGAGAAAATACAGAAGAAATCCAGAAGATAGATTGGAGCAAATGCATGGAAAGTTTTGAAGTAAGAAGAGTAATTTTGAAAAGGATCCAGAAATGAATCATGAGACAATGAAGTTAAAGGAGGATACGGTAGAATGGATATTGGTCTTTATGATGTGTTGCAGCAAAAAATCTGTCTAGACAGCTGAATTGTGGAGAGTGAGCCTTGAAAGGTGTTGCAGCTGAGTTCAGGAGAGTCAGCCTTGAAAGGGATTGCAATAAATAGCTGCTCTGGATAAACTGACATAAAATGAGAGACCTGTGCAGGCAGTAGTGACTTTACGACTGTAGTCCAGTATTACTTTTCTCTCTTTTCTTTTTCTTTTCTCCCTTGTGCTCGGCTGTAATATTGTTTTTAAAACACAGCTGTATTTGGTGATCCCCTAGATAGATCTGTGGCTGTTGGATTATTGGATTCGTATTTCATTACACAGTAGGTTACTGGTTTTGTATCAAATTTGCATTTTTTGGTAAATGTTCCCCAATATGCCTCATGCTTTATATCCCTGAAAATAACAAAATTTGTAAAAGAATGCATGTGTATACGAGTGTAGTAGTATCAGCTTCACAATCTATATTTGCTCCTATATTTTGTTTTTAAACTTAGAAACATAAAGCACCTTTCAGTTACTTTATCCTGTTACAGAAAATGGTGTGGTCTTGACCTGCAATTAGCAACTACTGATGGTTCAGTTGTAAAGCAGCACATAGTTCAGAGATGCAAATATTTACTTAAGCTAGGGTGTGTTTGTTTTCATCATATGGAGCACTCTGGGCATTTAATAATTAATAAACCGGCTAGACTTAATTAGGTATGTGATGATCTTTGTTTTAGACACGCTGTATCTGGTGCCTGCTTACGTATCTGACCTGCTGCTTGGTCATGCCCTGAGGATCTCATGGTCCTCCAGCTGAAATCAGCACTGAGACCAATTCAGTCAGAGTAGATCAAGCAAATCCTTAATAGCTCCTTAGCACCTCCAGAGTATGTAATTCTCAGCAGAAATGAATGATTTGTTATTGGTTTACTGATCAGGAATTGCACAATGTGTAAGTGAACTAAGAACTGAGCAGTTCAAAATGCAGTCTCTCATACTTTATGCCATGTTTGTCTATTAACTACATTTTCAACACTTGTCTCTGCCTAGCAGATTGGCAACACACATGCAAAACCCACTTAAAACTATTTCACCACAAACAAGTAGAGATAATGAGCTAATTTCTATGGAAATCTTTCCAATATTATTATTATTGCCTGCCTACCAGCTGATTTGTAGAAATATTTGTCCAAATTTAATATCTTCTCATTTATCAAAGAAGACTGAAGAAGTAATAGCATAAAAAAAACATAGGAGGTCATTGATTCACAAATAAAATTATCATTCTGGAAGATAATTGATCGGACCCTAAATGAGAAGACAAATTGATGAAATCACTTCCAGTGGGTAGAACATGTAAGAGAGCTATCAACTGTAAGACCAATAGTCACATGTCTTGTTCATCACAGTGTTTTCATCAGTATAAATCTGTTAATCTTACTGAAGGTGATCCCACTCCCTTTTGATGGAATACATAATTGATAATATAATGCAAAATACTTTTGACTTAAAAAGGACAATTTGCCTGAAAAACAAAACCAAACAAAAACAACAACAACAACAAAAAAACAAAACAAATGAACAAGAGCTAAACCAATTCTAAATCTATTCCTATTTGAGTTTGGCATAACCTTTCATTGTTTCTTGTGGTAAAGGCATGCATCAGAAAATTTGTTTGGAAAATGTGAGTAGGAGTCCAGTTCTAGACACTCAGAAAGGTAGCCATGTAACAACAAATAAAGAGGCTTGTGTGTACACTGCTGCAGTTTCCCTCTGGGCACTGTGCAGCCAAGTGTTTCTTGAACCTTTCTTACAAGCAGGAATGCCCCTGCCAGTAATGAAAGTTGTGTTTCTGGTCAAGTCTGAGAAGCAAGTCTGATGTGTCAGACAGTGATTTTGACAGATTTCATGGCTTTTTTGGGTTCAAACTCATTGAAATCACTCTGGAAAATCAGCAAAGAATACAAGAGTGTAGCAGGGGGCTCATTAGATAGTAGTCTTTGTCTGGAATCAGTACTGAACCAGTACTGCAGGGGCTTTTGGTGAGTAAATGCAGACAGAGGTCAAAAATGAGATTTTGATCCTTTGACAATGGTAATTAAGAATGCTAAGTTTTTCTGTTTATTTTTGTATGGGATTATTGATGGTAACTCTCTTGGCTAAGAGTAGTTCCCAGCAAGGAAACATGCAAGGAAAACCTGCAAAATGTTTCCTTTCTTCAGTGCCATCCTCTCATCCAGTCAACAAAAGGCAAGAATTTTGAAACGTTATCAGAAAACATGTTATAAAAACTGCAGAATCCATCTCCCGTAATTACATGGCACCTCTATATGTTCTTTCTCCAGGCAGTTCCAATAAAATGTGAATTGCAGTCTTCTTTCTCTGCTGCCCTTGATCCTGCCCTACAACATGAAATATTTCATGAACTTGAGTGCTCCCAACTGAAGTATATGCAAAATACTTGCAACAGTGGTCTGTAAATTATGGTGGGGTACTGCTGTGAAGTGTTAGAAGATTACATGGATGTATCTCAAAAACAGTGCGTTGAAATTAAGGTGTTTTTGCTATTTAAAGGTGTAATGCATAAAGTGCACTATATGCCTTTGAAATTAAAAGTTCTGTAGAAACCGCTACCTCATACTAACAGCTGGGGAAGAAATTTCTGCTACATAACTGTCATGGAGCTCGCTATTTTTTGTCATGTGTGTTCATAATACAGTCCTAGTTTCAATACAACAGAATTAGAATATCAATTGCCTGTTTTTATCAGAGCACATTAAAGTGTTTAACCAAAGTGAAATTGATTGCATTGAATTGCAAATTTCAGTTGAAAATAAATCTAGATCACTAGAGAGAAGTTAACAAACTCTTTATTGTACAATAATATGAGTTTTAAATATACTCCATATTCTGCTAAAATGGGATTATATCGTTAGCTCTGTGCATTGAGATTTATATTGTCTTTGGGTTGCTTCTTGAAACTTCTCTGGGGTTATACTGTCGTGGATTTAGGCTATGCGTGTCTGTCAGGGAGCAGACATAGTTACTAATGCCAATTCTTCCTTAATCTCTAGTTTAGGTTTGTTGCATGGGAGCTACTTTATGCAAAGTTCACCAATGAACTTTACTATATTGCTAGTATACAAATAAACAAGTATAAGGAGGCTGCATGTTTCATTTTAATCTGATGGACTGTTCAGAGATCTGCAGAACACCATACTCTTCATCCTTCCAAGCTGCTGACTCCTGCTCAGCTTTGCACTCACCATGTGCCTCAGCCAGCTGAATAATGGAGTCTGCTTGTATGATGGAAAGACAAATCTCACCGAAGATATTTCTCGGGTCTCAAGTCAATCTTTCTCCCGGGTATGGGAAGGGAGTGCTGGCTGCCACCTGACTGACCTGTCTTGGAAGGAAAATGAGTCATTTCAAAATAGTAATGGACTAGAATGACTTCTCTATTGTGCTCATTTGTAGCAGCCAGCAAGTAGTTTAAAACTTACACTATTAATAAAAATGATCTGTGGAAAAACATGGAGAGTAAATGTCAACATTTTTAGGGTTTGGAGCTGAAGAAGTTGTCACTTCCAGACTATTACTAATATGAAAAGTTTTCTGAATAATAGTTAACACTGAAAGAACAGAACCAATCCTTCCTACCCAGTTCTTGAAGATGCTTTGGCTATTGTGCCTCTCAATCTGACATCAGGAGTCATCTAAAAATACATCTCATGAACAGTGAAGCTAGCTTGACTCAGGAGATTTTTGGATCTTGTATACTTTTATAGGACATTATAAAAGTCATTACATGAACTTACAACTGCTTTTGTGTTTGCTAAATTAGTTGGGATTTACAGCCCACTCTGTGAGATTGTAAGATGTGATATGTGAGTGGCAGTTTTTTCAAAAACACAAAGCCATACCAGAGTGACAGAATCAGAGAATATCTCCAAGTTGGAAGGGCCCCACAAGGATCATCGAATCCAACCCCTGGCTCCACAAAGCAACACTAAAATTCCAAACTCTACATCTGAGGTTGTTGTCCAAATGCTCCTTGGTCTCCGGCAACGTGGGGCCATGACTACATGGTCATCAAGTTCCGTGCCCAGTGCCCTCTGGTGAAGAACCTTTTCCTAACGTCCCACCTGGCCTTCCCCTGAGGCAGCTCCGTGCTGTTCCCTCGGGTCCTGTCACTGGTTGGTCACTGGGACAGGCTCCTCAGGGCAGTATCATGGCACTAAGCTGCTGGAGTATCTGAATATATAAATTACAAAAAATAGCATAGTATGTAATGATGTATAAATGAAAGATTTGATGAGCCAAAATTTGCAAAAATTCCAGGCAAACTGGACTGTGAAGTGGTTTGGCTATCTCACAGTGACTGTATTTTTCAAAAGTTTTTGTCAGTACACAGTTTTAGTTATTGTAAAATGTTGTGCTTCTAAGGTTATTTGACCAATATAATGAGCGTACTTTGTGTTGAAATACAGTACATACAACTTTAATGCTATTTCTTTTCTGTTTTTCCAATTTAGGAAAGAGCTATATTATTCTTTGCTCATGCTAATGAAAGCACAACATTTGAAATTATTTCCAGCATATCAAATTAGTTAATAGCTAATTAAAACTTAATTGCTATATCTGACTTGCTGGAAAACACAATTACACTTGCAGACATTATGAAATGTTAGGACAAGGAAATTAATTGTAACCAAGTTGACTAATTTCATGATGGCAATGATACTTAGGCCAGTATTCAGTTAATTTCAGGTTGTTTTCACCCTATTAAGCCTCAATCATTTTTTTTTTCCCAGAACAAATGGGACAAATTTTAGCAAATTTTAACATTTTAACAAATGTTAGAAACACAACAACAATCAGCACAGATCTTCCCTTTCCATGTGTGATCTTCCTTCCTCTTCAAGTTTACACAAACCTCATCTTTAGTTTCTGAAATCAGAGAGCCACATCCCTGCTGTGTTCCAGGCTCAACAACCAGCTCTGATCCTCCTCAGCATCCTGTTTCTACAAAAGCCCTGCTTTGGGGCCACAATATGAAGTGAGTCTTGCTGCTGCTGATGAGACAGTCAGATGCAAAATCCCAATGAAACTAAGTGCTCATTTTAGTTTCCAAAAATTTAAGGTGAAATAATTTAAAAACTCTACTAACTTTAGAACTGAGAATCTGCAGATCAGAACAAACAGGAAACAGAAGTTGAAATCAGGTGATGAATTTTAGGCTGGGAATTTTTTCAGCAGTGCTTTCAACATAAATGTAAAGCATATGGCTTTTTTATTTAGCTTTCGGATTTTCTATGAGAAGTGGCCAGGGATCTCTTCTGACTCTCAGATAGTAGGTAAAATTAGTTTTATTCTTACAACCATAGAGCCCTGCCAATGCCTTCACTGCTGCCTAATGGCAATTACAAAAAATGTAAGGTATCCTTATATGTAGGACATATATAAAAACTAGGTATACAAGTCTCTGATTCTGCTTATTTTCACTTTTAAATTGTGAGCAGATTTTTTTTATTCTCTCTAGAAGCAAATTGAGTGCCACTCCTATCACATTCTCTTAATTTTCTGCATCTTCTTGTGTCCATGTGAGTGATATGGTGCCTTCACTGCCTGGGAAGGCTCCCCATATGGCATGGAAGCTCTGTCCTGTCAACAGCTGTGTGAGAGGAGGCTGCTACAGCCAGAATTGCATGGCATCTGGAGCTTGCTTGGAGCTGTGGAGATGGCAATAGTTCCTGGAGAGCGTGTCCGGCTGGAGAAAGTTATTTAAGGTTGCACCAATACTTTCCTAACTGGTGTCCATATGGAGAATTGGGTGGTGTCCTTGTGGAACAAGCTGTTCTTCTTTCCAGCTAAGTCACATTAAAGTCAGCTAAAAATACACTAGTTTCCCAGTATTAGTTCTTTCCATGTGATGTGGGGTAAAATAGGATTCTGAGAAGGAGCAGAACTGATTTTTGAGACTGCAGCTGGGGTAACGATGTGGCTATTGGCTTTCAGAAATGAAGGAAGGTGAGGTCTGTGAAGTCCTGAATAGGAGGGAATTTTGTATTTCAGGTCCCAGATGAAAAGGAAGAATCTGTGCAAATTCTGTTTTTGTTAAAATATGTTCTGGGAAAAAAAAACATTGGGGTTTAATAGCGTGAAATCAGAAGCACCTATGTAGTTCACCTGCTGAAAGAAAGGCCTTATTCAGCCCTGGGCATCTGCTGCTGTGGTTGACTGTGGTCCAGGAGAGATGATTCCCCTGCTCCATCTCAGATTTGAGCTGTTCTGGGACATCTACTGCTCTGCCACCACCTCACTGCACCTCGATCCTGGCTAGTCGGGCTCATGACCAGAAGACAAGTTGTGGGTATTTCTGATAGCTGCTTTGGGTGTTTGCTTGTAATTGAGTCTTAATTAATGAGACTGTTCACATCGAAACGTCAATTAGAAACAGCATGAGCATTGCTGGATCACTTGCAGTTGTGTTCAAATGAAACACAGCTGTATAAAAAGTACATTTTGAATTTCATTTCAGTAAAACTTGTAGGAATTATAATTAGCCTCTTGAAGTCAGCTTTTCTGAAATCTTCTGTCAGCATAATTATGGAGCTCCCTGATTACATGCAAGGGGCTACAGTTTCTTATCTGTCAGAGGAAACGGCTCTGTTTCTTGTTACAAAGGTGTTCTCAGGCTGACGTGGCTGGGAAGCCAAACCCTCATGGTCCTTTGCTGGCCAGGAGAGCAAACCTGTTCAGAAAAGCAAACCACAACCTCTTGAGGTTTGCACCAAATCCTCTTGTTGAGGGACACTGGTGCAATTCTAACACGACTGGCATTCTTCTGCCTTAGAAAATTTTTTGCTTTTCAAATTTGAAGGGATGTATGCAGACAGGCTGCCTTCCTGAAGAGCATATCACTAAAGTGTCCCTAGTCAGAGTGTCTGTCTGTGTAACACAGTCTTTCCAGGCTGTCAGGCCTGCCAATATGCTCTGTTCATGCATCTGCCTGTATGAATTGTTCCTCTTCACTCCAGGGACTCCTAATCTCCCCAGGTTGCTTAACTCTAGTCTCTCTTCCAGTCTTTTTCGCCTTTATTCTCTAGTTTGTTAGCCACATTATAAAGTATCAAAATTTTAAAAATGTCCTTAGAAATTGTCAGTGTTTTTTTGCAGCTGCAGAACCTGTGGCCCCTCACACTTCTAAGGACACAGCTTTGGTGATGATTCTTACCAAGAAAAAAGATCTTAGGGAATAATGTATTTATGGTGACTGCTGTAACATCTGGATTTTGAGTGAACTGTTTTCTGGTAATGTTACTACAAAATTACTTCATTTATACATTTCTTTATCACATGTAGCATCAAAACACTGGCAAAATAAGGATTTTCCCCTGGAAGATTTGAAGATGCATTCATGACCCATTGTCATTCCAGAGTGCATCTAATATGTTTTGGGTAATTGCCCTCAGAGGATGGAAAACCTTGAAAGAATGGAATTAAGGTGCCTAGTTGGTATACTGTAGTTAAACATGGCTTCAGTTTGGCTCATCATTATTAGTAAATCACCCAGACTGCACATCTCACACTCCAGTGACTTCCTGATATGATAAAAAAAAATGGCATGTTTGATTTGTAGTTGCACGGTTCTGGCAAATAAATAGCTCTAAGCTTCATAGCCTTTTGAAATGTGGCTGCAGCTCAGCCAAGGCTCCTGGGCGTTGAGGCATCGCTGCAAAGCTGCTAGCACAGCCTTCTTTCAGCTTACTTTTGGCCTTCTTGGACATCCCCAGGTGTATCTGGATGCAGTTTGGGAACTGCATGAAGCAGGGATATTCACAGTAGGTGGCTGGGATGTAGACACTCCGTTTTCAAAGATAAGACAATTTAACAACACGTTTGCTGGTTATTGCGCACCTTAGCACCAGGGTACTGTTTTGGATGTGTTTAATTTGCAAGTGTAAACACAACCTTGGTGTTTCAAATGTGTTCACTCTGCTTTGTACTCATTCCGAAGTTTTGCTGATAGTTTTCTATTTAAATAGGCTGTATGTTTGCAGAGAACAACTTTAGTTCTACGTGTGTATATGTTGCGGTTTAACCTGGTCGGTGGCTTAGCACCACACGGTCATTTGCTCACTCCCCCTTTTCCCAGTGGGATGGGGGAGAGAATCAGAAAAAAGAAAAAAAGTAGAACCCATGGGTTGAGATAAAACTATTTACTAAGATAGAGAAAACAGTTATGACTATATATATATATGGATGTATATAACAAATGATGCATAAGCAATTGCTTACCACCCCCTGACCGATGCTCAGCTCACCTCTCAGTGAGTGGAAGAGAGCAAGATGAACTCCCACTCCCTTCAGAACTCCTTCCACATGATGTCTCATGGTATAGAATATCCCTTTGGTCGGTTTAAGTCAGCTGTCCTAGTTCTGTTCCCTCCTTGCTCCTTGGGCCCTTTGCTAAGAATGGCCCTGGCTCTGTACAACACTGCTTAGCGGCAACTATAAACGTCAGTGTGTTACCAGCATTGTTTTTCTCCTAGAATCAAAACATAGCATCATACCAGACACTCTGAAGAAAACAACTCCATCCCAGCTGAAACTAAGACAATAAGTAAATCTATATTTTTAAGTACGTCTTGCAAATATTAGTTCAAACTGAAAGACTTAGCAATATCCCATGAAATTTCGTATTCTACAACTCTAAATCAAGAACTACACTGGCAGGACTTTTATTGTAACCTATGAAAGGCAGAATTCTTTCCAGGAAGAACCTGGAATGCTGCACAGAAAATGTGTTGCCCCTATTAGAAATGCATTTCACCACTAAGGCAAAAATACCAAGAAGGACCCATTTCTCTATTCCTTACCCACATGGATATCTGCTTTCAGAGACCATGATGAGACACAGAGAGTAAAAGGTAGAGACCACACAAGAGGTGTGCCTGCCACTCCAGCTTCTCTTCTTCCTTCTTTTCCTGTATATTCTCAATAGGGATGATCTCTGCATGCCAGAGACCTGGGAAACGATGCTTTTTCACTGCATCAGAAATGTGTCTCTGCAAACGTTTGTATTAAATGAGCTCCCACTCAGGTGCTCTGGAGGCCCTGACCCTGCACTGGCAGATCAGGGCTCCCAGGAGTTGGAGAGTGAGGAAAACCACACGCTCCAGTGCTCCACGTCTTCTCTTCTACCACTGAGAAGTTTGACAAGATGCAGACTGGAGCCTGTGGTGTACCTGTGGGATTGAGGAATTTGGGATAACCACTGTGAAATCAGGCACTGGAGTGTAGCTGCTGGGGCTGGAGCAGGCTGCAAGGCTCTGGGGGGATCCCTCTGGTCAGGGGGGCAATCTGAGCAGCTGCCAGAGGCGGGGGGGGATGAGGCAGTGTGAGACAAATGCTGATTTCAACCAGCAGCTGTGGGTGCAGCCGGATTGTTTCCTGTAGGAAGTGGCATGCACTGGTGGTGTCAAAATGAAATACTCTCTGAGTTTCCAGTTCATGGAAAATTAAATTTAAAAAAAAAATTGTTCTGGTTCAGGCTAAAACCAAATAACCCTCCCTGCTTCCCCCTCAACCTTTTTCACAAGTCAGAAGCCCTGCTGTGCAGCCAGCTTCACTCCACAAACAGATTGGAGTCTTCTGGGAGAATGCGCATTACTCATTCTTGAACGGATATCTGATTTTGCAGACCAATGCAAGGTTGAAACTGGAAATCTGATTTTAGGCAACTTGTCCATTGTAATGGTGACCTTCTAAATCAGCTGGTATTTCTGCATTAGATCAGCTCTTTCATCTTCACATATGATATTAAAACTCAGATCAGAAACGAATGCAGAAATGATCAGAATTCATCCTGATACTCTTCAGAAAACCAAATGAACATTTGAATTAGAGAGCTTTGTCTATTCCTTGAATATTTAGAATACTAAAACATAATTCACCGTGTAAGTGTGTTCTAAATGTCAGTTTTAAGAATAATATCTAAATCACATGAAACCATGTGATTTAAAATCACACAGTGAAACCATTTAAAATCGCATCTGTGAAACCATGGGAAAAAGCAAAGTAGACACACAGGCGATGAAAGGCTGCTTTCTTCTTGTGACAGAAAGCTCAGTAATGTTTTTTAGAGGGAAATCATAGGTATGGGACATGCTTCCTTAGTCTGTACAGCATCTACGTAGGACCATCTTCAGAGTTTCTTAAATCCCTTTCTGGCAAGCGTATTTGCAGGGCTCACACTGTGCCAGCTAATAGAGGAGATTAATTTTTACACTTGCTACTCAGGATTCATTTTTAAACTTGAGCTGAAACGTTTATATTCTTGCCATTGGTAATTCCCAGTTCAGTACCTGATCTGCTGGCCAAGGAAACAGTCATTCCAGAATGGATTGAAGCTTTGCTGTTCCAAAAAACAGGGCAGTAATATAACAAAACTGAGTCCTATGTGCACTCATCTTTGCAGTTTCCTGGTACCTTCCAGAGGCTTTTTTAGATTATATTCTTGATGTGATAATACCAGATTATTTTTGTCAGAGAATATAAAAATATATCTTCTAAGCAGAGCGCCAGGTTTGAGATGATAGCAGTGGTGGCAGAGCTGTGTACTACTTGCTATGCAATACGTAAGTTTTTATGTAGTAATGAACTACAATAATTATAATTTTCTGAAAACCATGGAGAAATATTTGTCTACATAATGAACAGAAAGAATTGAGTTCATTCTTCATGGAAACTTTTAGAAAATGCTTAATTTTACAAAAAAAATTTGTTGGTTCAAGAAATAAGTCTTTTCCAGCTTCAGGCACTTTCCCACTACAGATCAATAGAAAGATACCTCTGTTTTCTGTTTTTGCTTTCAAAGACACTACTGAAGTAATTATTTTTGCAGAGAATTAGCAAATACTCTATCTTTTCCTAGAACTACTTGAGATACCTTTATGCAGTGCCTGTGCAAACCTTGTTTCTGCCCATGAAGAAAAAATCCTATAGGAGCTGAAATTTCTTAAAGCTTTGAAATTGAAACCAAAGTTTGCTCAGTCTTTAGGGATCATTCTTAGTCTACTGAAGCTCAGCTCTCACAGAACTCAGGCTTCATAGATGATTCAGCACTCACTGATGTCAATGGAGAAAAGTCCATTCAAACTTTTGCATAGCAACCTAGTGATATCAGAAGATGACAGGTGCTGTAACTCTTGTGCAGATTTAATACAATAGCTGGTTAGAAAATGGAAATGTGCTAATATCTGGTAAACTGCCTTTTAAAGTTGTTTTCATTTTGAGGAGTTAAAACTGTGGCCACTTGTGTTAAGGGGCTTTTTCTTGGTCAAAAATGCTTGATAAATTGCTAAAACAATATGGCATTATCTCAGCAAAATGGTTCTAAAACCGTCATAGACCTGCTTCTTGATAAATAACTATAAAGAAGAAGATACTAAAAGGCCAACACCTTTATTAAGAAAGCAGAAAAAAATCTCAATGTATTTCACTGTAAACACAAAACTGAAGATTATTTAATGGTATTATTGAAAAAAATGTATCCATTTTCTCTAGAAAATGCAAATAGCTCTATCAAATAATGGGAAGAAATCAATTAAGAAAAGACCAAAGCGCTGCATTGGTGTGACTTTGAATCCCTAACGATCTCATCAAAGGCATTTGGCTTCTTAACCTTGATTGTAAGAGCTCATCTTGGACTCACAAGAAAAGGACTAAGAGGAACAGGTATTCATTAGCAGTATTTTTTATGTTTATGGAGAGAGCATAGGGTATTTCTAGTTGCCTAGGTGGAGAAGAGTTCATAAATATACTGTTCTCCTACTTTGAACTCAAGTTTTCTGTGCTTATTTTGCTGGTAAAGTTTTATATTCATGAAAAGACATAGAACTCTTGAGATAACTCCATGTACACATTGGAAATTCTGCTGTAGTTCTTAGCAAAATATATTTTTAGGATTACAGCTCTGAAGTGTTTATAATTGCAATCCTAAGAGCTCAAAAGCCAGTGCTAGTTATACTTTCTAAGTATTAAGGGCATATCCTTCAGTGCTTATTGAGGAAAATTGCTCGGTGGTTTCAATGGGAATTTAGCCTCATCAGTAAGCACTGCGAAGTCAGGCCCCTAGAGAGTGCCTCTTCATATATCAATTACAATTAATTCATCAATGAAAAAAACACACAGATTCAGTTTAGAACATCCAATCTCATCTCAAATCATTAGTTACCTAATCATGAAGGAAATTAAAATGCTGTTAGAATTAATCATGTGTGACTCAGCAGTCCATAGGACCTTCAGCTTCAGACTGAGTTAAAACTTTGCATTGATGCAATATGCTAAACAAATGTGACTGGGGATTTTGCTAGATCAGATCATCTTTTGTGCATAAGCTGTTGTGAGGTAAGTCTAATGTAACATTACTGATAAGGCATGATGAGGAGAAAGCATTTATGATAAAGAATGTAGTTATCTGAAGAAAACAAATATTACTTAAGATTAAAATCCTGCATTTCCACTTGGGACCCATGTTGACAGCATAAGTGATGACAGCAGTTATTTGTCATACCAGTGCTATACAAAAGTGATGGAGAAGCTGCCTCTGCTTTGCAGATGAACTTTGATGGTTTTTTTGTTTGTTTTGTTGTTGTTGTTGTTTTTTTAAGTAGAAGGTGATGTTTAACACAGGAGCCGTGTTATCTGTCACCGATCATGTTGCTTTGGGACTGTAAAGCAGTCGCTGGTGTAGTTTGCTCAGACAGGAACCTGTTGGACTGCTTGTCCTTAAAAAAAGCTTTGTCCACTTTCCAGAGCAACTAGACAAAGGCAGAGGTTGGGTTTCTACCTGTAAACAGAACAAGAAGTCAAATATATGGGAACTTTCATCTGCTGTTTTTTTGTGTGTTTTTTCTTCTTCCCTTTACAGTAATTTTCCATGAACTTTCAGAAAGTCATAGAACCATAGAATCCTTAGAGTTGAAAGGGACCTTTAAAGGTCATCTGGTCCAACTCCCCTGCAATGAGCAGGGGCACCTACACTAGATCAGGTTGCTCAGGGCCCCATCCAGCCTGACCTTGAATGTCTCCAGGAACGGGGCATCCAGCACATCTCTGGACAACCTGTTCCAGTGCCTCACCACTCTTATTGTAAAAGATTCTTTCCTTATATCTTACCTAAATCTTCCCTCTTTTAGTTTGAAACCTTTTCCCCTTGTCCTATCACCACAGACCCTCCTAAGGAGTCTGTCCCCTTCTTTCTTACAAGCCCCCCTTTAGATACTGAAAGGCTGCTCTCAAGTCTCCCCAAAACCTTCTCTTCTCCAGGCTGAATGGCCCCAGCTCTCTCAGCCTGACCTCGTAGGAGAGGTGTTCCATCCCTTGGAATCCTTGTTTCATCCCGTTTCTGTGGCCCCTCTCTGGACACACTCCAACAGGTCCATGTTTCTCTGTACTGAGGACTCCTCATTTGGACACAGTATTCTGGGTGAGGCTTCACCAGTGCTGGGCAGAGGGGCAGGAGCATCTCCCTCAACCTGATGGCCTCGCTTCTTCAGTCAGTATCAGTCTGTTTATAAAACACATCACAGCTGTGTAAAATGAACTACTTTCCTCTAGTGATTGTATAGGCATGACAACAAGATGCAGTGCTGCTGAACTGACTGTACTATTGCAAACTGCTTTCTGTGTAGTGCATTTGCAACCTGACTGTGATGCTATGCTCTAAGTTTGACTTAAAAAAAATAATAATAAAATAACTGATGTGCTGTGGAGCTGAACAAGCCTAGGAGTGGTAACTTCTGCATTTCCTTTTTAGTCCTATTTCAAGTGTGCAGCACTGCAAGATATTCTTGTGTCTAGTGAATTGCATTTCTTTTGAATGAGTTCAGCAGGTAGTATTTCAGTTATATTTTGATGTTCATGTCTCACTGAAGAGAATGGGATTTGTTCTTTGCTGCTGCTGCTAGATCTATTGGTTTTCTCTAAAGGAGAAGCAAGAATGTGACATCATGCCTAAAACTGAAGTTTACTGCACAGTAGTTGATATGTTCAAACATAATAAGAAAGAAATGTGTCTAGAATTGCTATTTACTAAAGCTGCTGCACTTGTGAGTTGCTGCGTGTTCTTTTGTGACAGCACTGTGGTTACAGTTCCATTGAATACACATAATTTATTTCTTAGGACAAACAAGATAATGAAGGCTTCCTATGAGTGCATGCTTTCTTAATTAATTACAATTCCTTCTGACTGGCTGACTTTAATTTCTTTGATATCAGTAACAACAGAACCTCATAAAATGTCTCACAGTTTTCTGTATGTTCTGTTCTGTACCAGAAGCCTCTGATATTTTTCTTTTGAAAATAATGTGTAAGATACAGCAAACAGTAATGAAAATTGTGCCAAGAAGAGTCCCATTCTTCAGTATTTTGGACTGTGGCTAGAAAATGAGATGAGCCCATCACATAGATGTTTTGTCAATCTGTTCAATACGTGCTCTGCACAATAGCTGGATTAGTTGTGCCTGATATTTTTACAAGGAGACTGAAATTCAGATGTTCATGGCAATGAATTGCTTTGTTTGCTATCAGAAGCAGCTTAACTGATGAACCTGAAGCAACCCTGGCCAAAAGACACATCAACAGCTGCTATCTGTACGTGCAAGTAGCAAGAACACAAGACAAACGTTTTCAGTAGTGCTTTTCATCCCAAAATTCTATTCCTGGAAAATAGTCCAGCTATTTATACCACTGTTATTCAGAGATAACCTTCCTAGGAATCTCATGCAGTTTATAAAATGTTTTTTAACTGAGAAATTCTTACCCGTATGTTATGAAGGAGATACGCTACCTAGCATCAAGTCTATCATCTACTCTTTCCCTCCTGGGGTGCGCATGGACTTACAGATCACTGGACATTACTCCTGGACAGTATTAGTTGGACTCCAGAGCCTTGTTCTGCAAAAGCTGGCTGCTGTAGTTGACACAGATCAGAACAAATTGGAGAGAGAAGCAGAAACTGGGCTGAAATCTGTCTCTTCTCTCCCAGACTTCTGGAAATAGTAGAGTAGGACCTCCTACTGCCTTCTCACCTAGAGAGCAAAGTATGTTACTCAGTGTCTGGATCTTTACATCACAGGGCAACAGGATACATTCTTCTCCTATTTACTTTGTTTGGCAACTGTGAAGCAGGTACCAAGATTTTGTTCCATTTCTTGGGGGTTGTCATGTTCCCAGTTTCTGTAGAAGAAGGAAGAAAGAGCAGAATCTGTCTTATCTCGCTGTTGAGAACAGAAGCTTGAATCCCTTTGTACTTTCCTTTTTGTTTTCTAAATCTGTGCTTATGAGATTGTAATTTTCATTGTAACTTTCCTTCCTTTTTAGTATGCAATACTTTAAGAGAAAATAGCTTTGAAATTATGAAACTCTGCAAGTTTTAAGAATGTAACTGACCAAATGGCACATACAGCTCTAACCAGAGACTTGTTTCAATCAACAAAGATTCAGCAATCCAACTTTCAGTCATACCTGGGAAATGCCATCAGCTACAAGTCTCTTTCTTACAGCTGTGCTGGCTTTCATTAGCAGAATGAAATTGTTTGGTTGGTTTGGTTCTGCAGGCATAAAGGGACCAATTGATTGGTCCCTTTATGCCTGCAGAAATACTGGCTGGTCGAAATACCTTGCGGGAGTAACCTAAAAACTATCGAGCCAGAGAAAAGATTCCTGATGACACCAGTGGGCTTCAACTCAGGCTTTAGCACTTTCAGCATAAAGCCAAATAATTTTCACTTATGCCAGGAAGCTACTTACTAAATACAGAAATTAATTTAACAGTAGTTAAAATATTGCTTGACCGAACAACCATGTTTTAATGAACTTCCACTGTTGATGAGCTGAAAGGACATATTCTAATTCTATAGCAAACAAAGATTGTAGGCTAGCTATTTAGTTTAAAAGACCAGAATCACACATTAATTGCAAACTTGTAAGATCACTGAAACAAGTAACTTGTCCTTGATGTTGTTAGTGAAAAGTAGTGAATTCCACCCCCTCCAGACAATGTATGTTTGGAAAAATAGATTAATTCCCTGCAACAACTTGCATTTAGAAAGATTTAGCATGAAACTTGAATTCCTCTAATACTTGTGTTGCACTCCAGCAAATGCCGCAGGGTTTCTTGTATGAGCAAATATTATTTCTGTGAGTAATGGCTGCAAAGCCTGAGCCATCTGGCAGTGCTTGACTATCCTTTGCTTCTTACTGCTTTGGTTCCCTTATTGTGGTAGCTAAATGAGATATTATAATTAGGGACCCACCAACACTGTATTCATTCTTAGAGGTCAAGTTCTGGATACACTTTTCTGACAAATCTCCCAGTACTGTCTGTGGGAATGTTATTTATGTCAGGATTAAGGCCTGTATTTGGTTGTTAATTTCATGGCACTGTTTTGCACAGCCTCATAATAGGAAAGCTCATAAAATGAAGATGCACGTAGCTCTATGACTAAACTCTGAATGCATGTGAAAATTGTTTTTCTTTTTATAATTACAGCTGGCATTTTGCTCCTCTCTGCCAGCCCTCATTTTCCTTCATCCACATACTCTTTATTTCTTCCTGATACTGGCGTGAAAATTGATTTGATCACTTCCCAGAAGGTCATAGAAAAGATCTCCCATAATTTATAGCTGGTCCCAACAGGACTGCTGAAACGAGACAACTGATGCATGTCCATATAACACTGTTAACTTTCTTTCTAGTTGATGTTTGCAGAAGATACAGGTGTAGATGTGTGCTTTCTTTCTGTATAAACAAACAGACAAGTATAGTCTTCTTTTAATGTCTTGTGAAGAAAAGCGATTACAGCTGTTTTTCCCACTGGCTACACTTTGCAGCTGTAGGAATTATTCATTGTTCTGAAAAGTCCCCAATTTCGTCTTTGCTCATGACACACAATAAACCTATCCCTCCATTTCCTGTGTCTGCTGCAGTGAGAGACCTGCCAGTTCTGGTACTGATGTCTTTGTCTATCTTAGCAAGCAATTTATGACAACAGGAGCAAACCAGTAGATCAGAGCAGTTGGTGCTTCTGCTGGTCACATCTTCATGTTTTGGGGTTCTTCACGTTTATGCGTGTTTTGAGATTTTGCTCCAGCCTAGGGTTACTCTAGCCCTTTGACCAAACCATGTTAGCACACAGGCCTCAAAGGTTTTTGTAGACCTTTCCTTCCTTGATTGCAGGCCCATCTGTGTGGCTCTGCACTCTGTCTTTTCATTTGTCTTGTACAGGCAGATGAATGGCAATGGGAGGTAATTGATCTGGACATCACTGTTGCTCAAAGAGACTTTATACATTGAAGCACACCTTTTTTTTGTTCCTGCCCATAATATTTCCAAATAATGTTGTGATGTCTCCTGTTGACTCCTTCCTTACTGTTGTGAAAATTGGATTTGTTTATAGCTGTCAGCTGAAGTACTAGTACAGATATGGCCTGTAAGTCCCTAAAGTGCCTTTTTTTTTAAGTTCTCCTGCACAGTCTTCAGTCTATTATCCTTTTCTCATCTACTTTTATAGGTCCTCCACTCTCTCATTGGTGCACTAGCTATCGCCTCCCCTTGTCATCCATTTTCTGTTTGTTCCTTTTTCTTATCTTTGTCTTCTAGAGCAACAAAGCCATCCTGGAAGTTTCATTATTTTTCATCCTTCCTCAATGCCTATCTCTGTGTTCAGCCATCCTCTCCAGGTGCTCTTCTTTGTTGAGCCATTTCCCCCCCCCCACCATCCTGCCCTCAGACCATGCCTGAATTCCACTGTGATTTCCAGCTGCATCTGTAGTGCTCAAGCCCTTTTTTTTTCCCTGTGGGTTCTCTCAGGGAACACTTCAAACATAAATAGCTCCTATCAAGTACCCACTTGATGGTTAAGTACATCCTGTAGCTTCTGCATTCAGTCATCTGCAATTATTTGGTCTCATCTACTGATACCTTACCTGACATTATCTTTTCTTCACTGCCTCCATTTTTTAAAGAAAAAACAAATATGAAACACATCTCTTTATTGTCCGCTCCTTAAAGGTTTCCTGTGTTCAGTGTGTGCTTGCTGGTTTAAACATTTTACATAGGACAGTCCAGTTCCTTCATTTAGTCCAGACAATTAACTTTTGGCATGCTGTGTTCAAACTGCATGACTTTTTTAATCTTTTACCTGGAAAGTTCGATTCTGCTTGTGCCCTGCAACCCACAGAGCACCCTGCAGACTAGATCCAGAGAATGCATATTACAATCTGCAGCTGAACAAACCCTAAGGACAGTTATTTTTTTTCACAACAAGCAGGTCTGGTGCAGACTTTCATGTTGACATTTTTTTACTGGTTTCTGCTGGTTACCGAGTTCTTGTGTAGCTGTCATACAGGCTGAATGAGCTGACCCATTGCCGTTGTGGAGAAGCCATTTAGTATTGCTGGACCTGCTTCTTTTCTCAGAGGCAAGTAATATATATAGCATCACAGTTAAGAAAGTGATAACCTTGGACACAATTCTGTTCACGTGGCCAATGATAGGTGTTCACACTCTGGAATTCAGTAAAAAACACTTAGGCTGTTTTTATTGCCTAAATGTTATGATGTCTGTCAGATTTTCATTTGGAAAAGATTTGTCTTTTTATTCCCCAGATGCTGATTTTCAGGTGAAATGAATTGTACTACATCTACTAATATTAGTAAGTTTGATTACCTTAAAGATTTGCTAGAATTCTGAAGAACACATTTTTATGTTCTTTCAAACCACCCTTTAAGTATTTAAGTTTGAGAAATTGTGTGAGTGTTTTAAAATTCATGTTTGGTGGTATGGGAATATATCTCATTTTCTTCAGGAAAATGAGAAAATTAAGTCTTCTCTTCGGAGACTTCCTTAGCTATAGCGTGGGTATGATGATACTCACCCTTTAATAATGCATGTAATTTATTTCAACATGACTGTGATGGCCGAGGTATCCAAACTGGCTATTCATAACGCATCTACTTAATTAGCAATTCCAGTCCTCTTTGTGAAAATGAACAATTCAGCTGAGTCTTGGAACAATGAGGTGATTCTAATTGAAACTTCATGACCCAAAGGAAACCAGAAGAAAACTGAATTATTTCAGTAAAGCTTACACAATTATATGCTAAAAATTTAGCTTTAATGCAATCAGGAGCCATAAAACCACAGAATTACAGCTTAGTTGAGGTTGGAGACCTCAGGAGACCTCTGGTCCAATATCTTACTTGCAAGAAGGTATAGTACAGCTAGATCAGACCAGGTTGCTCAGGACTTCATTCAATCAGATCTTGAAAACCTGCGAGGATGGAGGCTGTACAAGCTGCTCCGATGTTCGACTGTCCTCATGGTGAAAAAGTTCTTTTTATATCCTGCCAGAAACTCTGTTGTTTCAATTTATGTTCATTAACTTGTCCTTTCACCAAGTACCACTCCAAAAAGCCTGGCTCCATCTTCTCATTAAACAGGAAAGTTGCTATTTAGTTCCAACAAAACCTTCTCTGTAGGCTTTCAAGCCCCCTGCCCTCAGTCACTCCTCCCAGGGCAAGTGCTCTCACCCCTGTCCATCACAGTGGCTCTCCACTGAGCTTGCTTCAATTCATTAGCACCTTTTTTTTAAAGTTGGAAACATAAAACTGGATGCAGCAGTGCAGATGTGATCTAAAAAGTGCCATCATTCCCAGAGCACACTGCTGGCTCCTGTTTGCCTTGCTTTCTGCTAGGACCTCCAGGGGTGTTGAATTGCAAAATGTTCCTTACAGGCTGTTTCTCCAGCCTATCCAGGTCCTTCTGAAGGTTCTTGCTTGTATCAGCTTTGTCTCCCGGTTTGGTATCATCTGCAGATCTGGTAGGTGTGCACTCTCTCACCTTTTCCAGGTCACTGATACAGATGTTGAACAGGACAGGTCTTGGTAAAGAACTGTATGGCAGTCTGCTTGTTACAGGCTTGCAAGTGGGGCAAGACCCAATGACAGCTAACCTCTGAGCCAGACCATCCAAACTGTGTTTGACCCATCTAACTCTCTTCTCATCCAGGCCATAAAGTGCTAGTTTGGATGCTACAGTGTGGAAAACCTTGATATGAAGTGATGCTCAAAATTAGGGCTACTTTCAGTGAGTGAACAGAGAACAGAGAACGTGCAGGCAGGCATCACTTCTCGGTTGGGATCTGCAGCTGAGATGCTTTAATTATACGTAGATGCCCATTCAGAGAGTCTTAGAATCACAGAATCATAGAATCACCAAGATTGGAAAAGACCTACAGGATCATCCAGTCCAACCATCCACCTATCACCAGTAGTTCTCACTAAACCATGTCCCTCAACACAGTGTCTAAGCATGTGGCTACACAGAGTGTGTGCTTGTAAGCAACACCAAAGTCAAAGTCAGAACAAGTTTTCCAGCTCTGGATGAGGACCCAATTGGCAAACATCAGCTCACAGTTCACTTTCCCTAGCTGTTTCTGTGTTTTCTCCTGTCAGTGCATCTCTGTGGACTTGAGCATTGAAATGCATTTACGGGTCTCAGCAAGTGACAGATGTATCTCTAAGTTGTTAGTCCTTGTTGATGACAGAAAAGGTGACAAGATTCTGTGTATATGACAACTCTTACTGGGAAAGAAAGTATTAGGTAAGGGTTCAGACCAACTCCCACAGAACAGAATCCTCCATCAGACAGCCCTCTGGAAACCATGAAATTAGACAAATGTTCACCCATCTTTGAAAATGTATCTTAAAACATTTTTTTTTTTTGTTTTTAATTTTACAACAGTGTGTCTTCCCATCAGTTTTGTCGGTTACAGATTCACATAACTCAAGGGGTGAAGAATGTGAAGGCTAAAATCTGAAGACTGATTAAAGACGTAAAGTGCTAAGTCTTAAGCTAAAGCAAAAATTGTTTTCTAATAGTTTTATGCGTTTGCAAAGTCAAACACTTTGTCGTTATGAAGTTCCATAAAACATTGTCAGTAAAAATAATATACATAGAGCATTAGGACAGCAGATTGGTTTTGTTTATGCCATCCCTCCTAGGTGTTGTTGGATGAAATCATGGCTAATAAATTGTCACAGCTTCTGTGTTTATGGACATAACTGGTAATTTAAGGTTGCTGCAATTAATGATTTTTAAGCTTTGAGCTGTGGCTGTGTGACACTGTGTGACACAAGCATCTTACTTGTGCGTCCTTCCACCTGCTTGCCCCTCGCCCTCTAAAAATCCACAGTTAAGTATCTTATGTCAGGAATAATATTATTTTTCTTTCTTTAGATTAATTGAAGAACGAAGAACAGTGTATTAATTCCCTCTGTATTCTTGCAGTGTTAGACATTCCTTAATTCCTGATCACTGGCATTTTTTAACATTAAATGAAACCTGCTTTTGTATACTAGCTAGCAATAACGCTGAATTGTCCACTTGGTTTATATTAGCCTAGATATCTGTGTATAACTTGTCCACTTCTAAAGCATCCACACAGTTGATTAGTTTAATAGTTACTTGCTATCTCTGCAGACAGAGAATTATTTCCCATTTATTTTAGAACTGTGTAAGATGTGATGGTTTAATCCTTGTCAGTCCTTTTGAGTTGTTTTCTTCCTCGCTGTTCCTCAGAGTTGGAGGTGTTTCACCATGAGGATGGAATTCAAACTCTTTCTACCCTTAGGAACACAAAATCACTGAATATTGTGGCACGCTTGTGTCACTGGGGATTTTTTAAGTTCTTATTTCGGATACTTTTTAAGACACAGTCTTGTAAAGTAGAAGCAAATTTATTACATGCATAAATACTCAATGAACAATGGAGTTGGTTCATTGCATTCAAATTAATGATTTTGAGAGATGGAAACTTGTTATTGTTGTAGACTTTTAATGTCATTTATAAGCTGCTACTGCTGCTAAGGGACACTCACATTCTGTTGTATTCATCTGTTGTTCATCAGATACAGCAAAGATAAACAAAAGATGCTATCATGGCTGTGCATTCAGCCATCACAAAGCTGCTCTGCTACTGTTGTCATCACAATATGAGACAGAAAGCAGAATACACTGCCACCACATCTAGACTGTACTCCTACTGCTGATGGAGACTTGCACAGCAGTGCAGTCTTCTCCCACAGTGTGATACAGAGCTGATGATGATGCTAATCAGGAAAGCCAGAGCTGAGTCAATCCTCTAAGCCAGCTGTCTATACAGAGCTATGCTTTCATGGGATGCTCCATCACATAGGGATATAAGTCCTCTCAATGTTTACCTTTTTCTTAGTCGACTTTAAGAACTGGTATTTTGTGGGTTTGTTTCTACTCAGAGGTGATCAGTGTTATCTTATTGTGAGGATATCTCTTTGCACTGTCAGACTTTTTGTATAGAAGAGTGACCCATGAGAATGTTGTGGGGAACTGTTAGAAAAGTCACATTCAAGTCAGTTTAATTCACTAAATTCATTAATTCAGCTGCTATCTTTACTGCTAGATAAGCTGCTAAGAAATTAGACTGGCTTGATACATTTTCTTCTCGAGCTACACTGATGGTTTCTTACCATTATATTTTTTAATTTAGTAGTTATAAGTTGTTTGTCTAGTATCACAGTCCTGGATTTTGGATATTGGATATTGGATATTTGGATATTTTATATTTGGACATTTTGGATATTGAAGTTCGGCTGACTTGTATAATCACAGTGTTGTCATGTTTCCTCTTTTTATGAATAGGTCATCTTCCATCCTCGTAGGATGTCCCGTATACCTTTGGGAGTTCAGCCTCCTCAGGCTCTCCGTTTCTTCTCCTTCACATTTATGGCTTTTCTAGTCTGCACTGTGCTAACCATCTCATGGCAATTCTCAGATGCCTCTCCTACTTCTAAGTAGTCCCAGTGTATTTGAATAACGCACGAACTGGTAGGATGTTGGGCAAAACTCTTCATGTTGCCTCTCCTTTGGAGGAAGTGAATACCCGCTTTCCTATTCTCTAACTCTTCCTCTCCTTTGATTTGTATGAAAGTTGGCAAAGGCCAGGCTTACTGAGACCTCTGGCTATTACACTGGAGATCGTCTTCCTCATACTCCATGGTCCCTCTCTACTGTACTGTTTCTCTTGTGACATTCTTCACTTGTTTGGTTGCGTGGACAGATGTTCCTTTGTACATTTTAACATTGCTAAACACTTAGTCTATGACTAAGTCTCTTGTATATCACAGTAATACAACTAATGGTTTATATCAGAGGAGTTGAAGAATCATTCCGCAAGGTGGAAACAAAATACAATTCTGGTAATTCCTTAGTATGTTAGGTCTCATATTTTCATAGTAAAAGAGCAAAACACATATAAAATGTGAATTCAAAACAGAATTTTTAATTACTTCATTGTGGGCTCGAAGTATGCTGCTGGCAGTAATACATCTCTCATTCCTGAAAAGGTATATTCTTGAGTTCTTTCAGAATTCTTGTAGATTCCAGTAGTGCTTGGTTGATCTGGATAAATTCAGACTGCTCTTCTAGCATAGGACTTTAGCTCTGCAAACCAATTAAATCAGTAACGACATGACATTTCAAAGATTTTATATAATTTACATTAAAATTTGCTCCTGAAAATATTAAAGTATTTCACTAAATATAATTATTAATGTTTCTTGGAATTTTTTTATGGCAGTTATAGCTGTTAAGAAACAAAAACTTTTTTGTCCTATGCTAGATGTTACAGGTGGCATAAAAATACTATGTTCCACCATTCTAAGTAAAGTGTTTTTTCTCCTTTTTTGAAAAAGCACAAATCCGTCTCTCCAGAAAAAGAGAAATGAGGCATTTATCCAACTCAGCTGTATCTCCTCTAACAGTCAGCCAACTATGGAATAATGTTTCAATTAAGTTGTTTACAACTGTAGATTACTCTAAATTCATTTATTTTGTGTTAAAAGCACAGCAAATCTATGATGGCAGCTTGAATAACTTCTGCTCTGCTGTGAAACGGTTTATTATCTTTATGTTCTCTGCTTTCTCTTTCTTCAGCATTCTTTCTGCTGCTTTTTAAACCTCATCTTCTGTTAGAAATTTACACTTTTGAAATTTGTATTTATTTTTAATTTCCTAATCAATTTTCTTCAGAGATTAAAAACCCTACAATAAAACTGGTTTGGTTTGGTTTTAGAAAATATTATTATTCCTGTGATCCTAAGAAACAGTTGGATGAAATGTCTTTGTAGGACTGTTTTAATCATTTTTGATGAAGTGCTTTTCTGTTAGGAAAATTTTACTGCATCGAGATCAAAATACTTCATGGAAATGCATTCTCTTGAAAGACTGAATTGGGAATTGCCACACATGCCCAAGGTGTCAGTCACTCTCATTCTGTAAATTTGTGTGGGTGTGTGAACAACAGCTCATTTGGATCAGCCAGTCCACTACAAGTTTCCTGATTATCCTTTGTGAAATAAAACCTCTCTCTGTATGGAAATTGTGACGAATGTTATCTGTGTAATTAAAAAGTACTCAGCTGAAACTGTCCTTAAAAGCTTGAATTTACTACCCGTCTCACGGATTTACATTTCACAAGCAAATATATTGCCAAAGTGTTTTGTTTGCTTGGTTTGTTTTTATCTGAGAAATAAGTTTTTGGTTTTTTTTTCCTATAGAGAAATACAGATTAGAGATTTAAAATTGCTATGTGTAGAGCAACTACAAATAGCATGCAAACTTGTTTCAGAATAGAAGTGTCATTGGTGACAAGCAATTTGAATGCACTGTCATGGCAGTACTAAGAAGGCTTCTTTCAATTTCCCCAACAAATTAAAGAGAAAAAGAATAGAATGTCTGTGACTCAATAGTGGGGAGAATTTCTCAAAACTACTTAAGACAATTGTTTGCTGGTTTTAGGACAGTGCTTTAATCTAAGTTCTATTTTCAGACCAATATGTGCTTTACATACATTATTAATGTTAGTCAGCTGCCTACATTTGTTGTCCAAAGACTGAATCAGTCCAGATCAGAAATGACTTTTGAAAAGCCCTGATCAGAGTTTTAATTCTTTGCACAGAAAGACATGGGAATTTTCACTTTTGCTTCCCCAGCAGTGCCTGCCAGGAGATGGTAGCCCCCCATGGAAGGAAGGCGCAAGGATGGCTGAAATGAATCATTTGTCCGTGTGACTACCAGAAACTGCCAAGAGGATCAGTAGCTTAGGATGTCTTTGCATCCTTGTTGCGCCATGCTGGGTCTCTTAGCTCCTCTGGCTCATGGCAGGCTACCTGGTGAAATGCTGCGCTAGTCTGTGTCTTTGGTTACGTCATGTCTCCAGCAGAGGTGCTGAAATACAGAACTGCAGAAAGTTGCATGGTGCATGCTGAAAGATGGGGCTTTTGGTAAAAGAGACAACTGGAAATGTGGGAAGAATTTTCTTTTGTGTCAGGCTGGCTTTATATACCACTTGTTTCCATAGCAGGACCATGAAGTGTCCTTGCCTACCGATTTACATGCCATTTGCCCCATGACCTTCCTCCCCACAGCCCACTGCCAGCACATCTCTTCCAGGCAGTGATGATCCACTTGTCAACAGATGGGACTCAGCCTCTCCCTTCATAAGCCAGTCTGTTCCGTCTTTCTTCTGAGACAGACGCCAGCAAAGAGCAAACTGTTAGGGAAGGAGAGCTGCATTCACAGGCCAGCCGGAAAGGGCACCAGGCAAAGGGCTCAGAGGTGGGTCTTCCTCCAACTGCTTTGTGTTTATTCCCTGCTACAGAACAGTGTGATCTAGGACCCAGTCTACAGGGCATTTCAACTAAGGGTGGAATAGTGGAGGCTTGTTAAACACATTTAAGCAAATGTTGAAGGAAAAAAGATCATTTTAAAACAAAAGGTTATATTTGCCTTTTTTTTTTTCAGCAAAGACTATACAACATAGTGAACTCT
The DNA here is from genome assembly GCF_002078875.1 of Numida meleagris. Taxonomy (NCBI): domain Eukaryota; kingdom Metazoa; phylum Chordata; class Aves; order Galliformes; family Numididae; genus Numida; species Numida meleagris. The sequence goes on along the minus strand of NC_034410.1, from coordinate 22,861,461 downwards.
GCTTTGCAAATAATTTCATTGAACCAAAAATTGTATCTCTGGAGAATTACGAATTTTAGACAATTTCAATGAATTTCTTTTGAGATACAATTGACTTTCTTTTCTCCACTTACGTTTCTTGTTTAACAAACTTCAATATTCATCCCAGTAGAAGTGAATGACTGTGCTTTCTGCTCATTGTTAAAGAAGAAATTCCAGATCAGTGATCAGTTTCAGAAACACAAAAGGTTCATGATACTTTATTTTGTCAGTTTCTGTGACCAGTCCCTTCAGCAACATTCCTTTGTTTTCACAACCACCCTACTGCTGAGCACCATTCTGGATTCAGATTGTCAGGCTAAAATGAAAAGTGTGAAATTCTGTTTTTCCATGATGTGCTAGCGAAAACAGGAAGAATGTTCAGAAAGTGCTTTGGATTGCCTGGTATATAATGATAAGGTCCCAGTGTCTCCAGCATTCTCTTAGAACAACACTAAAACAATGATTTCTTTTTGGAAGCAGTAAAATGTACAAGAATAATCCTTTTTAAAAAAAAAAGAAGGAATAACAGAATGTATAAAAAGCGAGCATCTGGGGCATGCTTGCTGTTCTGTTGGACCATATGAGCAGTCACAGACTACCCACTGCCGGAGCTGCCATGCAGGTGTCATGCATAGTGTGACCATAAGGCAGGCTAGAGGGGTCGGTTGGATGAAAAGAGCTGGGTATAGGCACAGGGGTACTCATCCGTGCTCTTCCTAGAGCTCTACATGATGAAAATGACTATTTTCCTTAAGAACTTAGTCACCACTCTGATGTGCAAGGTGACAGTTAAGTAGAGGATATCAAATCCATGTCCTTCATTTTCATCCCATCTCCCAAGTGCACCCCTCATCATGTCATGTAGAATCAATTATTGCTTCAGGTCAGTCTGAATTTTTTAATGGATTTCATAGCTCTCCTTGCAGTTAGAACGCTCCCAGCTGTGGCAGAATCGTGCAAATCGTGCAAATCTGTGCAACTGCTTTGTCAGCAACTGTTCATTCACACTGGTTGTAAATGTATTACAGGTTGTAAATGTATATTTGCAAATGCAAGTCTATCAGTTAGGCCTCTGTGCACAAATTCAACATGTGTGAATAGAAATAAATTAAAAAAGCAATATTAAAGCAAAAATTAAAAACTGTCCTATAGCATGTGGCATTTACAGAACACTGTTTTTAGCTCACTGTCTCAGTGACCAGTTCTCATCAGATCTTAAGCATCAAGGATGAAATAGTGTGTGGAAGACCAAAATTACTGCCTTTTTCAGGCTGATGAAAGAATATATCTGAAAACTACTGGCCTGCTTTCTTGTAAGGAGGAGTACTAGATGCTGCTATTGAAATTAAATACACTACAAACTGAAACCCAGATCTTACCTCTTCATAATATGGGAACATGAAGAACCTGGATTGAGATCTACCCTTAAATCTTGTGCCTAGAGCTTTAAAAAAAAATCACAATTTGAAAATGCAGGTCTTTATTTAGAGACTTAGCACGTGGAAGAGAAAAGTGAAATGCCCATCAGACGCCACGATGCATATGTGAAAGCAAACGAGACCCTCACTTCGAGGATCACATTCTGACCTTTTATGAATGGTCATATGCTAAGCTTTGTAGATAATTCTTTTTATCTGGGATCATTTAGCTGTTTTCCATGAATGCTTTCAGACACATTGTGAACTGTTCCTAATGAGAGAGGCATGTTGGAAGAACTGTGCTCTGCCCATGCACATCTGCATTCCCAAAGCTTCACTGAGCATCTTCACAGGCTAACTGTTGCTTTGGTGCACAAAGCACGTCTGTCTGTCATATAACGATTCCCAGTGACATGAAACCATGGGAGCAAAGTGGTTGTCAGTATTCTTCTAAGGAAGTGATTAAGAATCAATATAAAAACAGTATTTTCAAAATGTGCTTGCTGCTACTTCTCAGTACTAACTGATCTTGAGTTACAATTTAACCCAGAGAAATCCTGCCTTGAATTGCAGAGCTCTGCCTGAGATTCAGGAGTCTATGAGAGAATGTTGAAGCTCAATTCAGGATTAGCATCATGAGTTGCCACTGGTTTAAAGGCTGGCATAAATTAAACAAATAGGAATAATATTCATGTCTCATAGTTAAGCGGGTATATTTAACTATGAGACTTACCACACACGCAGAAAAGAATGGTAGTGAAGAGAGAGAGCTGAACAGAGCCTAAGTACTGTTGTATGTGAATGTTAAATATTTCCTATTTCAAAATTAAGCCATCTGTCATTTCCTCTACTTATCTATTAATTGGTGCTTACAAGCCCTCACACTGCATGTTCAAGGGAAGATCTCCAGAATAAATGTAATGAGATAAGAACATGAAGTACATGATAAACAATGCTGAGTTCAAAAACATGGAGTAATATCCCAATTCATAGTGAATGATCCTATTAAATTTGGCTCTCGTTGGTTTCAATTTGGAAAAGCATGAAAATGCAGACCTAAATCTGTATCTCTGAAATTATTTCTGTCTTTGTTAATTGCAGTGAGGCTTTAGTGCATATTTATATTTAAACAGGCATTTATATCTTCTTGTGGATAAGATTCTCCTGAACGAGGCTATTAGGCAAAATATACAATAACTGTCTTTGTGGTATGAGAATCCATAATCCTGATCCATATTTTACTGAAAGTTACACTGACTTAAAAAGACTTAAGCCTAGGGTGAGGGATGTCTGTAGGTGGGTTTTTGTGTGCAGCCAGTGAACTGTAAATCTTCAGGGCAATGAGAAGAGCTGAACTCCTCTTTTGTCTGTGAGAGTGGTCTGGCTGCTGGGACATGCAAATGACTAACAAGATCTGCTTGTACATTAAGTGTACTGATTACAGTGTTTGTCAACAAGGGGTTATATCTGTACTCATAGCCATTGTCACACTGTGAAGACCAGTCCATTTTGCCAAACTGGTTTTTGCTGTGGCACAGACAATTTGAATTAGTGACACATGGGTAGATGCTAGCATCGAAAAGGACATTCTTACTGAGCATGAAACCTAGGGTCTACAGCCACTAATTGCAGGCTGTTAGGGACTTCACTGGGTATTGGAAAATGACTCTACACACAAGAAAACTATGTTAAAGGCAGCCTGGCTTTTTGCTGCCTTCATATTTATTTGTTCTGATAAATAAAGGTGGGTGGATTGATGATCTGTGGTTCCTTCTACTCTACTCAGAAGAGGGTTCAGTGAGGCTGTACCTGTGCTAGTGATTTTATTTGAAAAGTCAGGCTGCTTTGAGGAAATTCCTTCCTCCTCAGTACCCCATAGTCCCCTCTGGTTTGGTTCTCAGATGCAGTTTTTGTGTGCAAGAACAAAGCATCCTGCAGAAGAAACAAAACTGGAAGCTGTGCTCCAGCGGCTGGGAGGACATTACAGCCTGAGCTCATGACCCTGTGTGCCCACAAGGTCATACCTAATATTCGTATTTCCATGAAATGCTCATTAACCATCGACAGCTCCCAGGACATCCTCTCATACTTTTTGTCCTCAATAACAGGATAATGTGTTGTGTATGCCTTGCTGTTAGCCCTTGACATCAAGTTATCAATCCTTTGAGACTACTGCTGCAGCATCCTCCATCCATCCTTCTGGTTGGAAATCTTCCTTCCATGCTGATCCTCTTGTTTCTTTCACTGGCACTATGAGGAAGCTGTTCCTCATGAGCACCAGGAGATAAATGAGGACTGGTGAGCAGTGCTATATTATAGTCAAGTAAATAAAGGCTACGTTCTTGAAGATTGAATTTTGCATTGTACTTCTCAGCTAAAACAGCAGACGTACCTGTTATGAAAGGACTGGAGATACTTTTGGATGGGAGCATAGCACAAAGCCTCCCATTTACCTGCAATCCCACAGCCTGGGCACCAAAACTACCATGCAAGACAGGGTGGAGGAGAGTGTGCACACTAGTGCTGCTCCAGGACACATTCAGGGACACCTCTTGGGCTTGCCATCACTACACCACTGTCAGTAATGTCATGAACCAGCACTCCAGAGTCTGAACAAGGAACGTGAATTACTGCTTCAGGCACACATTTGGGTTTAAAGAATGGGCAGTGCACAAGGCTTCTATTAGAGGCAGCTTACAAATTGCTTTATTTTTTGCCGCAATTTAATCTGCTTAACGGGACTGCTGTGCTTTTCGCAGCACAGAAATACATATCTAGAATCTTAAAATTCCCCTAGGAGGGGGAATCTGCTGCTGAGTGCAGGCTGCTCCAGAGGATTCCTCAATTGTTCCATTGCCTCCACAGCTTGCCTGGCATTGAAGAGTCATGGGACTGGGGGTTTTATGGGAGGACACTTCCCATCTGCCCACAGGAGAGAAGGAGATGAAGGCAGACTTTTGCGTGGACAGGACCTGGCTGTGTGGCAGCTATGGAGGTGCTGTGCCCAGTGCGTAGCACAGGTGTTCAAGAAACATTTAGATGTTGTACTGAGGGACATGGTTTAGTGGGAATTACTTGTCATAGGTGGACAGTTGGACTGGATGATCTTAGAGGTCTTTCCCAACCTTGGTTTTTCTGTGATTCTAACACATGAGTTGGGAGCGTCCTGGTCTCAGCTGAAACACTGTTAATAGCATACCGATGTTTCAGTTGTTGCTGAGTAATGGCAGCATGCTCAGGGCCAGGCTGCACCTCTACAGTGTGGCAGCAGGGGGTGGGACAGGGCCAGGAGAGCTAGACTGAATTAGGCAAGATGCCACCTGACAGCACGCGGGAGGCCATAAAGCTGTGAGGAATTTTCTGGGGGCCAGTCACTGCTTGGAGGTTGCTGGGCCTCGGTCAGTGGGATTGCAGTATTGTGTTGCTGTTGGCATGTTGGTCAGTGAGCATTTATATTGTTAGCTGAGTATCAATTGGCAAGTGGCAAGTGATTGCTTTGCAGATATATACATATATATATATCATATATATATATATGATATATATATATGTATAGTATATATGTATATATGTATACATATATATATGTATGTATATATGTATATATATGTATATATATATGTATATATATGTATATATGTATATATGTGTATATATATATATATATACAGTTATCATTCCTTTGTTTTGTTTCCATTTTCTTTTTCTGTCCTAGCAAATGAGTATGAGTTCTATTTTGTTTCCAGTTCTCTCCTTACTCCTGCTGGAGGAAGTGCGTGAAGACTCTGGGGTGCTGAGCTGCCCCCTGGGTTAAACCACAGCAGGAGTCTCCAAGCCACCAGAACCTGTTGCTTCCTCGGATCCACAGAGACAGGGCACAGCTAGTTTTGACACTTCTCCTGGGAAATCCTGTTCTTCCCTGTGTGGTGTCATGGTACCCCTTCCCAGAGTGAACATCTGCAGATGGGGAAGGAGCATTCTTGCTGCCAGAAGTCATAAGCTTTCAGCTCCAGTTGTGCTAGAAGTCTCCATTCTCAACCCATGGTCATGCTTCCTCTTGTGCAATGTGGATCCGTATCTCTGGCCCCGGAAAAACCTGTTAATCCCCTGTGCATCCTCACTAGTGCTACACAGGCTGCTCACCAACCTCAGCTCCTTCCTCTGGCAGCTTAGCAGCTCAGGCAGACTGTGCATGCAACCCTGAGGCACCGTCCTCCAGCCCTGGGCTCAAGGGGACCTTGGGTTATCCTGTAGCTTGAGATGTGGATGGCTGCACCTGCTTTGAGTATTGGCATCCTGGCCTAGGATTCTGACTTGCCAGAGATGTCATTTCTGTCACTTCCATCTCTTTAAATGGTACCCATTTCATAGCTTCTTAGTATGCTCTGTCAGTAATGCATAACTGATTGAAAAAGGGATTCTGGAGGGAGACATGTCATATTATTCTTTGGATTTGTTTACAGCAAATACCTTTCTCATTCCTAGAATTATTGCTGTCATATTTAGTACTAAAATTACATGCTAAATGGTAGAGCAATGTATTTTTACAACATTCAAAAATAAATGAGTGCCAGACTTACATATCAATCTAAGTATTCTGTGCTGAAATATATCCCAGTGATTCTGTTCTCAAGGTGTGCACTAGGACTGAATTCAGGCTTTTATTCTCCCAGGGACAGAATGGAGGTATGGTGAAAGATAGTCGTGTAGCTGAGGGCTTGGTTGGACGTATGCAGATAAAGGTGTACATTCTGGCTGTGCTAGAGATTACAAGTATGAGCTGAGACGAATTGTGAAATACCATTGACTTCACTGGGCTAAGTTAAAAGGTCTAGTTCTGGAAAAAGGATTTAGGCATTTTAAGCATGAGCAACCAGCTACATTGCTCCTATTTCACTTACCCACTCAGAGGGTTCTCAGCCCTCCTTTCCCCTTGAAACCTCATCTTAACCTGCTGAGACAGCTTCTCTTCCTTTTTGCAGGGGAGTTTAGGAGCAGGGAGAAGGGCCTTAAGAAGCAGGATATTTTCAAAACGGGAACCTAAGTGCTGAATGCTGAAGCACAGATCAATAGCTGTTGGAAACTCAGCTTACTGACATATTTTGCTAATGTTATCCCTCTCCACAGGTTCTCGCAAAGTTCACGGAAGTGTCAAAAGGAGGATAGTGTACTAAACAAATCTAATTTTAATTCTTTCACCTCGTTCTCCTGTCTGCTCTGGTGCTCTTCTAAGGAGTAAGCTAAGTGATATTAGCTTGGACAATTTTGGAAATCAACCTCAGAGAAAAGGATTGAAGATCTGGCACAAGGAAATGTTTGTAATGCTGTTAGTGATTGTTTCTTGAGAATTTATCTCTGGAGTAGGTGACTCACACTTTACATTGGTGGTAGTTCTGGGGCAAGACAGGTGTGCTAATTTTTGAGCTAACCTGAACTCATGACTGGGAGGAGGCTCTGTCTAAGGCAGCACACACACACACACACAGGTACTGGTCTTGCAGTCACTGGAATCGTGTTCACCCAGGCTTTGTGCCCCACTGAGCCCATCAGGGAGGGCTTACTCTGTCTGTTACCTTTCTGTCTTTCTCTGAGGCTTTGGAGGGATGTACTTCTGTGTTAGATGCAGCTGAGGTATATAATAACTTCATTTTGGGAGTGCATCTCCCTATGAAATCATTCGTGAAGGCTATGGTTTCTTTTCAAAATAAGATCTGCCACACTTCCCTTTTATATGCATATGTTGATTACAAATTAGAGGAAGTTCAGTAAAATACTGTTAGCAACTGCAGCAGTTTTGTAGCTTGAAGCAACTCAACACACATCAAGACAGTGAATAGCTATGCATTTAACTTAATTCATGCATCCTCTGCATCCTTCAGGCCTGCTGAGGCAGCATAGTAAATACAAAGGCATTGTGGATAACACTTTGTTTCAAACAGTGATGAAATTATTCCACTGTGTATAATACTAAACAATGGGAACAAACAGAACTGTATGTTACTATGAACTAAGTTGTGTAGTTGCAAGCATCTAGTGGGATGTGAGCTGTGGCTGTCCTGTATATGGCACTCTCTGAAATGAGGTTCTGAACCAGATTGTACCACAGTTATCATGGGAAGGCTGTGGTCCTAATTTTGAGACCCCACATCATTTCAGTAGTGGAAATTAATAGCTCAGTAGCACTCATATCCCAATCATATTCACATCACTTCCCTCCCTGAAGCAGAAACAGTCATGAGCTAAATGTCTTTATCATTTGGACAGATAGCAAACTGGCAAATTAATAGAATAAGAAGCTATTTCCAGAAATAAAACAATTCATTTAATTTATGCTCTGTGATTATTTTTCTAGTCTGCGCGTACCCTGCGCTGGTGAAATCAGAAGGTGAAGCTGGACTGTGAAGTCTGTTTTTGGGGATAAGGCAGAATCTTTGTTTCATTTTCTTTTATTTTCATATATTCAGAGGTTCTTTAAGGATTATTAGTTCATATTGTGTATTCATCCAACCATAAAATAAGAGCATTAGGGAAGCAAAGTAAGCCTTATAGGCAGGCAAATATTTGAACCTCCTTCCCTGATCTGCCTTATCCCACTACCCAGCTCTTTCCTGGGGAGGAATTACACAGCAGCTCCAGGAATCCCTGGTAGGGCTGAGTGGGGTGGGCAGATGGACATAGGCATGGACTTGACATTATGCACAAGCCCAGAAATAAGAGAATTTGGTGATTAATAGCCAACAGTGCATGAAACATGCAAATGAGCGTGATCATGCACAACAATATAACATCAGGTTTTCTGGAAATGCTTAGGCCATTTCTTTCTTTTCCACTTTCCATGGAATTCCTAGTACTTATTAACCTCACATGACTAATCCAACAACAGATTCATTATTCTGCACTGAAACAAGACCAAAATACTGCATTGGTATTCGTAGGGGCATTCTAGACATGAATTTGCAAGAGCTTGTACTTTTTTAGGCCCCTTATTTCTCATATTTTTCCATTTTTATATTTTGCTTCTGGATTTGTCCATTAAAATTGACACCAACAAGCTAGCAGCAGATTAGCTTTGAATTAGTGTATTTGACTGGCTTCATACAGTGAAGATTAATTTACTAATTTTTAAATTCATTTTTTGAGTGCTTCTAGCCAATTGGAAAGGATCAGTAATTAAATACTGATTAAATCACTACTGATTTAATCAGAGTACTATATTAAAATGACATATTTAAATAGCAAAGTAGCATTAGTATTAAACCTACACATAGTTATAAAAAATCTGAGTAGTACAGCAATCTGTATCATGTATCTGTTCTTATAAAATGTAATTTGGTTAAATAATAATTTGAATTGATTTATGGTTTCAAATTCTCAACTGGCATAGATTAGCCTGCATCCAGGCCTGGGGCCCCCAGCACAAGAAAGATGCAGAGCTCTTGGAACGGGTCCAGAGAAGGGCCACCAAGATGATCAGAGGGCTGGAGCACCTCCCCTATGAAGAAAGGTTGAGGGAACTGGGCTTGTTTAGCTTGGAGAAGAGAAGGCTCCAGGGAGACCTCATTGTGGCCTTCCGATATTTAAAGGGAGTGTATGAACAAGAGGAGGAACGATTGTTTATGAGGGTAGATAGTGCTAGGACAAGGGAGAATGGTTTTAAACTAAGACAGGGGAGGTTTATGTTGGATATTAGGAGGAATTTTTTCACTCAGAGGGTGGTGACGCACTGGAACAGGTTGCCCAGAGAGTTTGTGGATGCCCCATCCCTGGAGGCATTCAAGGCCAGGCTGGACTTGGCTCTGGGCAGACTGGTCTAGTGGCTGGTGACCCTGGGCACAGCAGGGGTTTGAAACTAGATGATCTCTGAGGTCCTTTTCAACCCAGGCCATTCTATGATTCTATGATTAGTGAGAAAGCACAGGAATTTGCACCAGCAGAAAATGTTGGTGATGATATATAGAGGATGAAAACCTTGTGAAAAGAGAAGTGAAAACATCTTTCCTTTAAATTAAGTTCACTAGTAGCAATTAAAAATGGCCACATGATACTGACAAAGATTCAAACTAAACGGTGCTATTACCAGCGCTCAAAAGTATTTGCATTTATTATATGCAGTAAATTAATAAGAAAGACCACTGGCCACATCTTTTGGTTAAATTAAAGCCAACCAGTTATTTCTCAAAGTTAAAAAAAGAAAATCCAAGTTGTGATAAACACCTGTTGCTGGAGGACTATTCCGTTTCGCTTGTGCAGTTATTTGCATTGTTTCTTTCAGGGAAATGTGAATTAGTTTTGCTAAATTGATTTTTCTCTGGGAACTGCATGAGGAATTGTTCAGATGAGTCAGAAAACAGCTCAAGTGCTGTAATGTTAGTAAGAAGAAAATTAATTTCTGAATGGAGTCCAGGTTTAACCACTCAAATGAACTTCTAAAAGTATGTATAGGAACTGAGGTGTGCGGAATATTTTTCCTACTATGCGGGACATTAGACTTTTGAAAGTATTCCAATTCTTTTGTAACCAAGAAAAAGCCACCTTTCTGAAAACATTCTGTAACATGGGAACATAGTCTGCATACTGTGTTAGCAAAATCACCAAAGAATGCCTCTGTTCTTTGTTCTTTCTGCTTCTGACTTGTTCTAAATTGATGTAATCATACTCTGCAGCTTTCTCTTTTTTTCTCTTAGCAGCTCCACACTCTTTCAGTTAAGATAAGCAGGTTAAATTTTTAAGCAAGGCAAAAAGAATGAAATCTCACAACCAGCAAAGCCTCACAACCCTAATTTTTGCAGTCTTGACAAATGTTCATGTACATAGTAATGAACATGGAAAAGCGTTTATAGATTTGTAGCCTTAAAATGGTCTTGGCTTAATTCTATTCAGGCTTTATGGATTCCTCAAAACTTCTGCTGAGATTTCCTTCAGTACGGAGTGAAGACATTAGAATTTGTCCCTTGTCATACAATCTTTGTCAGAATACAAAGCGACAGGCAAGTAATCAGAATGCAAAAGCTAGGATAGGACTTCATTATACCATTCATTCTCTTATAAAGAGAAACTGAGTGTACTCCCAAGACCTGATAGGAAGTTCTGCCTTCCATGCTTGCAGTTCTGGTACAGGTTAAGTCCGTGGTTTCCAGGACTCTGACAGTGAGAATGAATGAAGTTCATGTTGTTGTTATTAACAAGAAATCCATTCTGCAATATTTTTACAAGTATGCTTCTTGGGACTTATTATTGTTTAATCAAACTGTAAGTGAATCTAACTGAGTTTTGTGTCTGATTTTCCATTTTTCCTGGTGGTGGAACTGAGACCTGATGCCTGCTGCTCTTGGTCTCTGCTGATGTGTGCTGATGTACCCTGGCCATGCAGGATCCCTAGCAGGGACCGCAGGCTTCACACCGCTGCTCATCCCCTTGTACAAAAGCACCACTTTTCTATTACAGTCTGTTCAACCAGCAAGTGCTGCTATTAAATATAGCAACATATGTTCTCTTGTTTACTTCAAATAAATGTACCCAGGGCTTGACTGAACCGGTGGCTCCTAGGAGAACATTTGACTGCTTCCTGAAATGCAATGGCTAGCTCCCAAACGGATGTTACATTTCTCTGGAGCAGAGCTGTCACTTAGCCATGTTTGCCTTTCACTCTTTGCAACTTCTTGACGTAAAGTACATTTCTGAAAGGCAGACGCTGTCCTTCAAGAGAAAAATAAAGACTAAGAAAGGTGGAAGAAGGTTAGGAAGGGAGTGCTAATTCTTGGTATGTTGTTTCAGCTTAACACACTTAATAGCTGGCAGGAAAAGGATTGCTTTGTCTTATCTGGCTCCTGTAATTCTCCTGAGATGGAGCCAATTACAGATGAAACTGTATTGCTGAGTTTATATGCTATAGGATTCTAATCTAATGTTTCACCTAATTAAATTCTAGGAGAATAAAAGAGAAGCACTGCTCCCTGGAGATACAGGAAGGTGCATATTTCAAATATTCATGTATACAATGCACCACTGACTTCAAGTCAAAGCTTGAAGTAGCTGGGTAGAAGTTCTGATAAAGCTGTCTTCTACTTGGATATTCAAGCACCCTTTCCTTTGTCTGTGGTCAAATAATTGTCTCATCTTTCTTGTCATAAATACCACCATCATCCTTGTTAGAGCCAGAGCATTTGAGTCCTGGTGCCAATCTCAGTGAAAGAAAAACATAGGTTCTGAGCAAAGGAATTAGGTAAGTTTTTGAAGTTAAGTCAGCAGCCTGTATAGAACAAATATTCTACAGGTGGCAGAAGAAAGGCATTAACTGGAAGGCTTTAGACATTCTCTCAAGACATCTCTTGAGAAATTTACAGCAGGATCTCCTAAGGGACTTAATGTACTCCTAATTCATGCATTGCCCCCCAGGCATCTATGGGGAGAACTGAGAATGCAGAACCAGATTTTGCTGATAGTAACTAACAGTGTTGGTTGAACTGGAGTCAGTCCTGAACACTCCCCTGCTAGCAGGGGCTCACCTTAGCTGTGTCTTTCAGCGTCCTGCTCTTCAAAGCCTTTCTCTGACTGCAGCATGTTCATACACAGATGCCTTCAGAAAGCAGGCAGCTCTCCTCTGGGGATTATGAGTAATATCTGAATAAAGATGGCATTCTCACAACCCAAACTTCTGCTGTTCTTCAGGCATATTTGGCATATTTGGACAAGCATCAGTTAGAAATATATGAACCCAGAATGTGGGGTTTCCCACACATTTTTGTTAGTATGTGGCATGCGGCTTATCTGTACACTTACATATCTATAGAGTTCTATCTGTGACTCAGATTTTATAGGTACAAAAGTATAGAGGTAAGCAGTGTTCCACAAAGTAATACAAATACGTGGGAAACAGCACATAGATACTACGGCTTTATTCCAGTGCTCTTTTACCACAAGTTAGCAGCATAGTCTTCTGCTCTTGATCTGATCTGACAGAGTGAAAAGAGCTGTTCACAGACAATTCAGATATTCACAGATGTCTCACAAGTGTACTTGAAATAATGTGCTATATTCAACACCATGCACTTGCACCTGTCAGCCAGGAGATGAGAGCAAACCTGAAAGCTGCCAATATTTTTATGTACAACTATTTGCCCAGTCACTGTGATGTGGTGTTCTGCTTTCTTATATCTTCTTCATCTATAGCAAAGAGACCTTGAAAACATTATTTCCCTAAAAACAGAGCATCCAGAAAGGGCTGCCTACTCATGCAGGCTGGCTGCAGCGGGAGTATCTTGTCCACAGCTTTTTGTGGAGCACAGGGAGGGATCACGTGAATCTCAAGTAAGAATAGCAATAGTAAGAAGTGATTTATGGCTCAGAAGTTTTTTCTTTGATGTTTTGGTTTCCAAATTTCATGAAATATAAACAGAGAGAAAATGCTTGTTCATTTTTTGTTTCACAGAGTGAAATCTCAGTTGAAAACTAACTGGAGGGAAAACCAATTTATTTATTCAGATGTTTTCAGCCATTCTGAGTTCAGTCTTATTGTTATCCTTTTCACTGGATCTGTTCTGAGATGGGGCCACTTCTTCAAGAAAGGAACAGCAACAACAAAGAAGTTACGTAAGAGATTATTATTTTTAAGGGTATGACTGTCATACTTCACTTTTCAGTCCTTGAAAATCTGGACACCAGTGTGTTTCTAAAATTCAAGTGTCATGTTCCAAAAACAGAATCACATCTGAAGTCTACGCTTCTGTAAGTAGACCTCTGTAATAAATTGTGCCTCCAGAAGTTGCTAGCAAACCTTTGCAAACTCTACCTGCCCAAATAGAGAATACCATGAGAAGGATTTGAGTGTATGAGAACCAAACATCAGTCGTGGAGTCAGTCCTGCCAACAGCTCTTGGATGTGAAATCAGTTCAGTACATAATGCTGCTCTTTTGCTGGACTTCAGATTCTACACCTGAAAAAATTAGTAAGTTTTGCAGCACTTACTAAAGTATTTAATGAGAGTAATGAACTGAAGTGTGAGCCATGCTTAGACAGGTAGGACTAAGCCCTCGCCACATGTCAATGTAACAGCTTCTACGTGTTCTGGAAAAGCTAGTGCTCCCTGGTGGAGCATCGTTAGCTACCATGTCAACTATAGGAGAGAGTGGAGACACATCAGATGGCCCCAGAGGAGCCTTGTAAATGGAAATCTGCAAGCTGTTTTCTGTACCAGTGCAATATCCAACTGCACTTATACAGAGGAATGAAAAGGTGCCTTTGAAGTTATCTTTTATCCCGTTGTTTTCACCCCTTTGCACATTTTGGTCTCCCTGAAAAATGCAGTGCTATCACTGGCACCGTGCCCTGGTTTTCAGTGTTGCATATCCTACTGTGACCACTAATGCATTGTAGCTGAAACTAGATATATCAATGACAAGAGTGAACAGTGTCACAAAGTGTGTAATGAATAGTTGCATTGCAATGACTTTATCACCGTTAAATAACAAAGTATAAGTAAGAATGCTTCAAGTCATGCATTTCTCCTTATGCATTTGAATTATCTGTAACATCTTGAAATAATATACCTTGAGAATTAATACTGAGAAATCCAGGCTGCTTATTAGAGTTTCTTTCTAGCAATGCTCATAAAAATGTAATCATAATGAAAATTGTTTCCAATAGGAGCATAATAGGCCAGGTGAAATGAATGACTAAAAGCTCTGTTCAGAACAGCTCTAAAGGGTATTGGAAATCTTTGATGGAAATCTGGCTTCTATAGAGCACCGTCTTTTAGAGAAAATGGACATTTTTACTGTAGCCAGCAAACAAATTATTACTGGACCCTTTGATGGTAGAGTTTGATGATGCAATGCAATCATTTCTTTCATGTGTGATCTTCAGGAAGCTTATCTGAGGGATTTAATCTTATAAAAGTGCATTAGAGTAAATTGCTGTAATTTATTTGTGGTCTCCTAAACAACTGTGAGAATGTAAATATGTTTCTAGTCTGAGTCAGACTTAACTGATAATGGGCCATTCTGTTATTTCTAAAGTTGCTTGGGGATTTTTAACAAAACATATTTTCTGCCTCGTTATTTTGGTGGACAATGCCAATTTGTTGAAATAAAAACCCTTTAGAACATAAACATTTCAATAATTTTCTTATATGGAAAAGTTTATTGGGTTCAGGATGGATCATTTACAAACAAGCAGAAAAGTCTTCGCTGAGGCTAGGATTTGTGACATTGTAAGGGTATACTCAGATAGGACAGGATGTCAGAAATAAATCACCTATGTCTTATATGCATATACTGAACACATAGATCTTAGCTTGTCCTTTTTGGTGAATCTCTTACTGTTTGTAAGAATAGTAAAATATTAATTGAGCCAATTGAGGAAGACTGATTCTATGATTGCAGGATGTAATGTTGTAGCAAAGCTCAATGGGAGACCTCCATAGAAGGAATTAAATACCATTGAAGTGCTGGGATGAACTGATCTTAGTTGCCCTAATGGGGGAATTGTGTACAATCTCACATGACTGCATCTCTAACCATACAGCTTACACAGTTGTTCAGACTAATCTCTTGGACTATGTCTTTGACTTGAGTATACTCAAGTTTACTGTCTTCAGGTTTATTTGATTCCATATACTGATTTGACATGTACTGAAGCACCCTGAAGTATCAAATGAGGACAGTGCTTGCACAGTTGTTTCCAGTGTCTCTGCGTACATGTTCTCTTGCAACTTTACCACAGACACAAGATCTTGGACATGGCCAACCTCTTTTCAGTGGTCTGTGGGGACAGGATAAGGGGAAACAGCCATAAGCTTGGGCATACGAAGTTCAGCACCAAAATGCGAAGGAATTTCTTCACAGTGAGGGTGACAGAGCACTGGAACAGGCTGCCCGGGGGGGGGGGGTGGATTCTCCTTCTCTGATTCAAGATCCTCCTGGATGCCTACCTGTGCAGCCTGCTGCAGGGAGCCTGCTTTGCAGGGGGGTTGGACTCGATGATCTCTAGAGGTCCTTTCCAACCCCTACAATTCTGTGATTCTGTGATTCTGTTATTGTTCATGTGATCAATGTAGAAATTCAGAGATGATGTAGAAATAGACTTTTAAAGGTACTAATTTATATCACATAAAATAAATATTTAAAATAGGATGTGAGTGAATGATGCCTTACAAGTGCCTGTTTGTCTCAACTGAGTGTGAATGGAAAGATGGATGCATGGCTTAGATACAGCCATCTCTGTGAGAAGCTGTAGTATTTCTAACATTCCTCTTTGAAAAAAAAAAAAAAAAAAAAAAAAAACATCCCAAAGGACCAGATTTTACAACCATCATTCGGAGGACATTTACTATTCCTAGATCTATCTTCTACAAGAAGAGAAGTATCATTTCTTTTTAGTACAGTGTTCTACTTTTCCTCAGAGAGAAATGGATATTTTCCCACCTGCACTTTTGGTGAAGCATAAAGCAACACAGTACAGCTTTACCTATTTCATTACTACAGTAATTTGTATCAGTAGTGATGTCAGGTGGGAAGTTGTTTTGTTGAAGAAGATTGTGCTTCTTCTAATAACTGATTGTTGTGGGTATCACAACAAAAGAAACACTGTCCAGATCCCACTGCTTTTGGTTGTGCTGAGATGATCTTCATGTCTTGAATGGTAGTGTTGAAATTGATGTGTGCTTGGGAAGTAAAAGGCTCTTCAGCTTGAGTCACTGTGTCACAATTCAGACAGCAGATCCGTTCTTTTATCTATCTATTATCTGTTAATCATCTTCATTAAGCATTAGATTAACCGCACACTTATCTCTGGATAAGGACAGTCACAGGTGTCTCACAGTAGGAGATAAGAAGCTTTGGGATGCAGCAGCGATTCAGGCTATGGTACCTCCCAGCCTCTTTTGTTTGCTCTTGAGAAGAACTTTGTTGCAGCCCTGCATGCAAGTGGTTTTTTCCCTGTGTTGGCCAGGACAGTGCTGCTGGTCACTGAAGTGCTGAAGCCAAGTCTCCAGCTTCCACGTGGAGCTCCTTAGAGAAGGAGGAGTTTTGCTTGTGTCTGAGCAAGACTGTACCAGCAGTACCAGAACTGCTGAAGGCAGAGGTGTAGTACTTCAGAGGTAGCATTAAAAATATAAGAAAAATAAAATAATTTTTAAAAATGAAGGGATAAAAATCGTAGTAGCATTAGGCCTTCGTGTTTCTGCCACAATTAATTTCTGTCACAGAGGTTTTCCTTCCACTCAGATAATGGTGCCCACTGTGATAGCCAACTTCTGACACTAATTTGCACTTCATTGGTATTATACATTCATAGGCTATTCCGTTTGCCAAGATTTTGCTTGCTATGAAACCACTGCACTGATTTCATGTGCCAATTGTATCTGTCTCCTGTGCTACACAGTAATAAGGGATGGATAACATGAAGTCAGCATTATTTCACAATTAGGTGATTTCCCAGCGATTTGGCATGAAAGGATTTAGGATGAGTACATACTGTGGCTATGATACAATAACCAAGATGTTTCTGGAAAAAAAAAATTAAGGCATCTTATTCTCTTGGCTGGGAAAATCCTCCAGTGTATAAAGAATGGATTATAACATGCTTAACATTTCAGGGAGAATGAAGAAATTAGGCTGTGAAACAACAGTCCCCATGTAGAGGTCCATTTCAGGCTTGTAATTAAACCCCAAGGAAGATTTTTGAGAACTATTCATCATGTTTTCACTAATCTGGACGTGATCTTCTTAGATATAGCTAGGGTTTAATTAAGGGATCAGGCTCTCTAGATTGTGTGCCTTAGCGTTGCTGTTTTTCTCTTCAGATTAAAACTGGTATCTCTCCATGCAGTGCTAGTACTGCCATGCAGGGGCTTAACTCTCTTAGAAAAAGGATGAGCGTCTGTCCTATTGTACTTCAGTTTGCTCTTCTCCTATGTCTCCAAGGCAAAGGTTCTGAGTGGGACTGCAAGACTGCTGCTTCTTTAGAATGTGTAGCATTGAGGGTTTTTTTAAAGGCTTTGACATTGAACTGTGGTAGCTTCCAAACAGTGCAATTTGGTTGGACAGATACACTGGCAGAAAACTGAATAAAACATGCCTGTGTATTGCATAAACCACCGAAACAAGGTTTCTGTTATGGTGCGTGGCAGCCAGGCACGGACTCAGATGTGAATGATCCAAATCATTTATTACAGGTTCTCACAGCACTTATATACATTCACAAGTTTCTATTCTCAGCTCTTCCATCTGCCTTTACAACTTCTACATCCACAGTTACATGTCAACAAGGTATTCCACAAACACTTCTTAACTGTGCATACAAGCACTTGTCCAATCAGAGCCATGAGACATTCTTTTTGTTTTTCTCCTCTTCTGGAGATGTCCTTGGTTCTCAGCCTTGCTTCTCATGCTGCCTATCCTGCTCTGCAGCTTCTGCTCTGAATAGTCTTTCTTGTATTCCCACAATGGTGGTCTGTGTTAGCCTGGATGTACAAAAAAAATAGTTATCCGATTTATAACAGTATAGCCACATTTATAGACAAATTGATCTTATGAGCTCAAACAGATGAATTAGAAAGAAATGTTAGTGAGAAAGAGAATAAATTGTTTAATGGTAAGAAATGAATGTGTTGCGGGTCTCTTTTCAGTTCTCTCTGATCTTCTGCTGGAAGAAAATCCTCTCCTTCTCACCCTAGGTCCTTGTGGGTAGGCACCCACGGTGGCCTCCCTGCATTCACTTCCATGGGTTGTGCCTTTTCTTCTTTCACACAGCACTTTCCTGGGACTGTGTGATATCGGTTGAAGCTGCCTCCATGAACATGTACATGCAGAGATGTGCAATCTCTACATATGGGTCCTAGTCTTCTCTACTACGTGGTTCAGGAAGAAACCAGAGCAGGAGGCAAATTTTCTAGATGAGGAAAGAGCTGGATTATCATCTTGTCTGTGAGGCCCCTCATGATACACATCTCTTTCTCCTCCATATATGAAGCAAAATTGTTGATCTGGACTGTAGTTTCCTATGTGCAGCAGGAGTGATTGCAGATTAGAAACTAAGTAATTCTCATATATTCCACCCACCGGAGGTGAAGCAATTTTTAGTCAAGATTCACAATTCAGAATTTGCTGCACTAGTTCCATGTTGCCTCTCGTGTGATGGCTTGTCTGCAGCTTTTCCGAGCAGTAGACATTCCAGTGCAAGCAGTGGTTGCTGTTCTGCAGGAAAACAGTTAAATGTGGAGGAGAGACATGTAGAAAATACTTGTACCGGTTTTGTCCATGTTGTATCCAAAAGAGCAGGAGTCTTGCGGACATCCATGCCTTGCACCACAAATTCTTCATGTAGAGTGTATTTTTTAAAGCCAATTGAAAAATTGACCCCAAGAAGTGAAAAACAGTAGGTACAAAACAAAATTACAATAGTAAATAGAAAAAACAATATTTGACTTCTTTTTGTGAATCAAGGCTCTCTGGTGGCATTGCCTGGCTGTACACAAATGGATCTGCCTGTCTTCTACTGGTAACTTTTCTATCCATTTGTCCATTTTTCCCAAACTGGTCATTTCTCAAGGGTCAATAAATTTTCTTACAAGTTTCATGAAGATACATGGGCAGGTGGATGACATAAACCCAGCATGGATGTTCTCTAAATGTCTTGGTCGTGAAGCAAACTGCCATGTGCATTCTCTAAATGGTATGCTGAAATGTTTTCTCCAAGGATGGATTAAAATCAGATTTTGAAAGGATTATATTACATAAAACATAGCAATGCTATGGGTAACATCTTAATTCAATTGAGGAAAAGCAGGTTTTTTTAATGATAATTTAAACATACTTTGATCTTCATTTTAGATTTCTTGTTAAAACTCATAACTCTTTGCATCCTGTCCTCTGTTTTCCCCTTTCTTTCTGAACAGGTGTCTTCGAAAATGTACAAAAAACGGGCCAGAGAAGTACCACCTTTCCCATCATCCTTCCCCCCTCAGTCAAAACCTGTAGTTAGCACCATGTCCCGCTCTCACCCCTGTCCTGAAGCAGCTTTTTGCTTTCCTTGGGCAGGGAGAATTGTGGAAACGTTAAGGCTGTTGGAATATGAAGGTGACATGATTTGCATCCTCAGTCCCAACCCTGGAAATTGTTCTCTTCTTTCCTTGTGACTCTAAGTAATGCAGGAGATACTGGTCATGTTTTTGAATGAAAAATGAATTAACTCCTCTCTCTATGTAGCACAGAAAGCTGCAGTTCGGGTTTTTGCAGTATATTGGTGTGTGTTGGGATTGGGAAGGCCTTTAAAGTTTTATCTTGCCTCAGTTCCCTGCACACTAGAAAAGAAATTAGGCTTATCTCTGTAGTCATTTCTGACTCTGGACGTCAGAGATACTATAGACCTGAACCATTTCCCATCATTCTGGCATAGAATAAATGGGAATTAAATGCTTGGCTGGTTGCCCAGGACATTCGCTACCCTTGGAGGGGCATACAGTTATCCCATGTAGCTCTTTCCCAAGCGTAGAAAACAGCAAACTCAATGAAACTTTGTTCCCTTCTTCTGTTGCCACAGGTGGAGAAGCTGTTGTCTTGTCAACATCGATAACTTCAATAAACATCGTATACTTGAGTCCCACATGTGTTGTGCAATAATACATTTTTGATAGTTACACAAAGTTTTTGACACCTTTTCATGCATCCTAAAGCAAATGTTTATCTCTGGAAGCCATTAAATATCATTAAAAAGATGCTAATTGCATGATCTATTTCCTCAAAATATTTTAGTGACTAGAATCTCTAGGCAGCCTCCTGTACATATGCAAAACATCTCTCTGATCATCTCTATCAAGTTGTTTCTTGAAAGTGCAATTGTTAGGAATACTTCAAATATGAAAATAAACCTTTTGTTTTCAAGGAAAAGCAGAAATTAAACATGACTTTATTTAAAAAAAGAGAAAACAGGAATGGCAGACTGTACATTTGAATTTAGGAAGCAGTTATATAAATTTGGATGAATTTAACTATCAGTACGCATAGAATAAGTTTAATGTTATTATTTGTCATATCAATAGAGAATCACATTAATTTCATCCCCATTGTAGATTTTCTTTTTAGTCTCAGAGCTCTTTGGGGATTTTTTTTCCCATTGTTTTTTACTGATTTATCTTGAAGTCATGTTTAAGCCAGACCATAAACTCAACAAAGTTGTTAATTTCTACCTAGGAAAGTAAAAAGAAACAGCTTACATTCTGTGGGAGGATTAGAAATCATAACTGTTCCTTTTGATACAGCACTGTCACAAACCACAGGCTTTCCTGGCTCTTCAGAATAAAAAAGATTATTTCTGCGTCTGACACCAAGTTTTGGCAAGCTGCCAGTATGTGAGTTTGGCTTCTGAAAACCAATCTCAAGAAAAAAACTAATACAAGGATTCACATAGACTGATCTATCTCTACAAGAAAATTGTATCCACAGAAATAGCTTATGCTGTGATTTTAGCAAACTGTGAGAGCTAAGCACTCTTGGCTCTGGAGCCTCTGTTGGGCTTTCATGGAACTTCAGCTTGTGCAATGTGCAGAAGGAGTTTGGAGGGGGAAAGCAAACTTCTTGCAGACCAGTTTCCTGGTAGAAAGTCTGTACAGGGATTTTGTTAAAGTTTGTAAGACCACAATAGAACTGAATATTTATTTTTCTCCCAAGTCCTCATTATCAGCTGTGGTTTAAGCTAGGCACAGTTGGTTGTGTGAACAGTGTTGTGTACCCCAGCTTGGAAATGCTCGTTATCAGGGAGAATGTTTTGGTAAGAAATCCATCATGAGTAGACGTGTTTGCTTTTTGTCAGCTTTGCTCCCTGTGGGAGACTGGCCTTTTCTTTGCAGTGTTCCTTTTCTCTGTCTGCACCAAACTGCTTTTCATTGAAATCAATCCCAAATGTTCACTTTTGTTTGAATGGCATCACTGGTTCAGAAGTAATGCAAAAATTAAATCAGAAAAACTACTGCTTACAAATTCAAAATTCATAGCAATTTAAAAGGCATTTCATTTCTTTTACATTTTATGGGCCAGGTGCTTATTGCTGCTTAATTGGCAGCATGTAATATAATTAAAGACTGAGACCTGGAATGAAGTCCTGAAACAGCACTCAGAAACAAATCTATTTCAGAATGATGTGACCATTGCAAACTGAGTTAGTGCTATCCATTCCTCTCAAAGACAGGGACACTGGCAGTGCAGGACACCAACCTGCACTGCATCCTTTTGGCCACCAGCCCAAGGAGCTGGTTCTGGACGTGTTACCAGAAGTCCTGGCAGTGTCTGGGACCTCATGTGAGAGCTCCAAGCATTCGTCATTCTTTCACCATCTTCCTTGATTTATGCACCAGGATTATCCAATGGGAGTCTGGTGTTTTGTTACTTGGTTTCAACCCACTCTTTCTAATTATGTGAAAATAGCTCTTTCTGAGGATTCTCATTTTTGCCTGGAAATCCCCTGCCGACTTTTCAGTTTGTCAGCCAGAATCAGTGTAGAAGACAAAGGTGGCAGAGGCATCTTCACAGAGGCGTAACTCAATGTCTCCCCATCAGATGTTCATAAAGGGAAAAAAAGCCAACCTCTGTTGACTAGGCTTTCATGGTGTACATTGTAGTGAACTACCACACACTTCACTTAATGGTGCATCTATATCTCAAGGTCAAAGTTCAGAATTTTGCATCTAGATCCTTGTGCTGCCCCATTTAGAGGATATTTCTGGATAGGATGGCAGGTGGGAATAACTGTCTAGGTAAGCAGGAGAAAGGATAGTGCCTTCAGAGTCAGGTTCTCCTTTCTGGCTTTATGATCTGAAGATGAGGACAGAGAAGAAAAGAAATGTGGTGTGAGACAAATAGCGGTCTGTCTGTGCTACATGACTGCTAGAGGTGTGTACCTACTCTGCCAGAAATTGCTATCCACTGAGTAGGATACAGATTGTAACGTATTCGGGACCGGAGGCAACCATTTGCCAGGACCAGTGGTTGTAGACCTATGAAGTATCTGTAACAGCTGCTGTTAGAGACAAACATATGGCTGAATGATGAAAGAGAGGAAGAGAGAAAAAGAAAGAAAAAAGAGAGAGAGGGAGAGGAAGGAGGAAAGGAAAAAAGATGGAAAGGAAGAAAGAAGCCTTTTGCTTCAACTTATGAGTATTTTGTTTTACTGTTAAGCTTACAGAGCCTGTTCATGATGAAGTGATGCATCCTATCTATCTCATTCAATTAAAAGTCCAATTAGGACATATTCTTCAGCTTTCCAGAGTGCTCAGATTACACCTCTTATTTGTACCAAAGGAATCATGAATGAGTTTTGTTGCATTTAATAGAGTTTCTTGCATTTGAATCAGCTTCCAGATTTATATCAGAAAAGGGAGCAGACATGGTTCAGTGGTCTCTACAGAAACATTGCCAGAAGATAGTTAAAAGGTTGACCCACTACAGCAGTTTTTTATATCATATTTATATGTACAATTATATACTTCATTGATAATTTTATTCTTTGATGGTTGCATGTTCTTTACATATCCACTGATTAGAAAGCCCAATAAAGCCCTGCAGTTACTAGTAAAAAACGCTGAGGATTTGGTTCCTGCCTAAACCTCATTTCATTCATTTCCTCCTATTCCAGCTACCGACCATTAGCTAGCTGCTACTTCAACTGGGAGACAAAAACCATCACTGATTAACAAAACATATCCTAAAATCTTGATTGTGAAAGACTACCTGTCTATTGGGATCCTTGTTTGGCTCCCCAGTACCTGGCAGGGTGAAATTTCATTCTAGATGAGGAATCAACTGAAGGATTTCTCAGGGATATCATAGAAAAATAGCTTTCAAGAGCTCTAGGACACAATACTTCTGGGCTGCAGACCATATACTAGGCTGGTTCCACCAGATCATCAGTGAATTGAGTTTTTATTAAACAGTACATTTATTACACATTGAATCACCAATGATATTTCTTAATAAATTGTTCTTATGGCATATAAATTTCACCTTACTTCCTGTAGGTAGAAATTGGCTGGGCTGTTTGATAAAATTGAAGGAAACTGAACTATCATCTCTTCTTCTGCAAAAAGTCCCACTGTACCTTCTCAAATGTTATAATACAGGCATTGCTGTCTGCCTGAAATCTTGTGGGCATTTGCCAGTGAGATCCCCAAAATTCCCATCTGGAAAGGATCTCGGTCTGCAGTGGATCCTTTTAAACATAGAGTCCATCAGACACTCCCACATGCTAAGTACATGACCAGCAGCACAGCCTCCAGTGGGCAAGCTCACTGCCTCGCCTAGATGACATCAGCTGTGGGACAGCAGGGCCTCATTTCAGCACATTAGTTAAAAAGCATTATAAATGGTATTTAAAACTAAGCTTCCGCATGGCTGTTACACTAAACAGGGATTGACTGTTGAACGCTGTCAAAGAGACAAATATGTTTTTGTGCTCTACTGAAATGCATTCTAAGCACAGAGGATGTGTGTAGACTTTCTCTTGTGGTATTGCAAAAATATCACACAGACATTTTCTGTAGTATTTGTGCTCTGGTCTGTCGTTGAGGAGAAAAAGTAGCTTGAAAGGAAAGTATCTTCACTTGGGTGAAATCTAATCAGACAAACAGAAAATGTTGCATGCAAACAAGACCCTAGTACAGCTTTTCTGGTACTCAGTGGGACATTTTTTCCGTGGCACAACATAAACAGCAGCTTTGGCAAATCTTTGGCTGCAATGTCGTTCTCTCATGCAGTGATATTACATTGTTTTCCCTGAATGGAAGCTAATAGCTTAACCAAAATGTGTTTGAGGCACTTGATTTTTACGGTTTTCACTGGCTAGATTTGAAAGTGGATCACAGCCAGATGGTCTGCCCTTTTCCTTGTAATTTTTTTTTAGCAGATAACAACCCCCTGCAATCTGTACTATTACAGTAAACTATATTATTTTTAGAAGTGCATTGTCTTAACGTGTTTTATGTTGACTTTAAAGACAAAGGTGATGTTTGTAGTTTATTTCATGTATAGGCGGCAGAATTCAAGTTATAAATTTTTTTATGATAATAAACTCTAGTTTGTGCTTCTCATTATCAAAGACCAAATTCATGAGCCAGTCACAAGTGTCACAACTTTGGAGCCAACATATGTTTTCTGTTGGATGAACTAAAGCTAACTATCTAAAAAGAGCAGGATTCCAGATGTGTTCATTAGCTGAAGTGAAGCTGGCAGTGCCAAACTATGGTTTTACTGCACCTAGACTGGATTATGCAAGATGGAAATGGTATAAAACCATGTTAGTGGGAAAAGCAGAATGAGAATTTGATTTTGGACTTTTGTTTCAACCAAATGTTAAACAAGGAACCTAACCTAGTAAAATTACTCAATGTAGAGGAATGGTTGGGCACCAGTCCTACTTAAAATGTCAAGAAGCAACTCTTGTTTATCACGTCAGAGGAACTGTAGAATTGTTCGAATACTCATCCATTACTACCAGCATAGGAACAGTGAATGAGGTAATTATGGCCATACCTAATACCCTCCAAAACAACAGAAAAATCCATAAATTTGCCCTACTCTCTATAAGAACTGCTCATACTATGATTACATCGGAGGACAAGTGGACTTTCAGGCATTCAGGACTGGCCAGGATTCACCAAAAGTGAAAGACTGCTATTTTACACCATTTGTGGTAAATTAAAAGATACATAAAAGTATTTAGTAACATGTACCATGCCCATGTGTAGCACCTATTTTGTCTGTATTGCATTGTGTAATTGCATGTCCATGATGGTTACAGGTGCTGTCTAAGTTCAGCTACCTGCTAGGGGCATTTCAGGAGTTACACCTAACAAATCCACTCAAAAAGGATATGGGGCCATAGTTGTTCCTTGGATAGCAGCTATTAGGTCTGTAAAATGTGAATGCATTTCATTCTTTTTATAGCAGATCTTTTAGAACTCACATTCCAAACTTGGACTTGGAAAGCTGTTCTTTTTCTTATACTATATATTATATATAAAATACATTAAATATGTATTTTTATTGGTGTTTTTGCTGCTTCATTGTTTTCAAAAAGATTGCAGAATTCTTCATTGATTGAAACTCAATCTGGATTACTGACTCTATTCATTAAGCGAAAAATAAAACTGAATGATTCAATTTATGATGTGATTGCTGGAGTAGAAATCTATAACGAGCTCAATAAGCCTAGCCTAATTTTGTAGAAAAGCGCTAAGGATTTTGCAGACAAGTAACACAGCCAGGTATATTTGCTGTTAAACTTCTGAGATAAATTTCACATAGGTGTTTTACCAAGTCACTGTGGCAAGCAATTAGCACAATATTCCCTCACAACAAACGGAATTAGTGTAATGTTGAAGAAGACTTTTTAGCCTCACATGTGCTCTGTGCTGTTAGTGTACACCTGTAGTATCAATATATTTAAAGAGGTGGGAATGGCATCTTTTGGAAAGAATACAACAGGAAAAAGAGGCAAAGGATAGTGGGAAAGTGCTAAGTTTAGTGACTATAAGGTCTGAAAGAAGAGGTTTTAAAGCCTAAAGCCATGAAAGAACAAGTTCAGCTACTTGCTTATTTGCTCTGAGCTATTCTCTTAAATAGGAATAGTTGAGACGTTTTTGCACAGCTGAATTACCAGCTTCTTGTTCAAGAGCCATTCTACAAAATGATTGCTTTTGTAGACCCTTCGATTCCTTCCTTTCTGAAGAAGACCACTCATTCACTGTCAGATCCAAGCAACAGAGCTGTGCAAACATCCTGCTCCTGAGCTCGTTTGTAATTTTAAATACATCTTTACCTTGTAGCTCTGTGAAACACCTGTTCAAATGGGATCAACCTATGAGGCTATGAAAATGGTATTATATTGCACATACTGATATCAAATGAGTTAAGAAAGGAAACAAAAGAAATGTGAAGGACATCTTTCTCTCAGGAAAGAAAAAACATCCAGATGCTGTTTGAAGTCCACATTGCATTTTGCTTGTGTATGTGCGATGTGTGAGTGATACCATGTGCAAGACTAGCTCCTATGCCAGGAAACCAATGAGAGTTGAGCCTTTCACTACCTTGGTGATGGTGACTATCTCAGTATGGTGCAGAAGATTTGTCATACAGCTTTAAATAGAAATATTCATATTGTTTGAGAAAAATACCCTTTAGACACTTTTGAGCTGGTGCTGTCTGAAAAATATGCTCCATAGGAAGGTCAAGTGCTTAGTCTGGATGAATACACGGCATTTAGAGAAAAGCTATAGGCTGCAGATCAACAAATAAAAGCCTGAACTCTGCACCACCAGCAGGCCAAATCAACACTAGAAGGAGAGCAGAAGACCCCAGGAAACAAGTTTTTCTGAGCCCATAAGAGCTAGGTTGTCTTAAGTTCCTACGCCTTGAGATTTTGATCAGCCCTGTGGGAGCACACACGCAATGTGCAATCAGCAACGCAGTCAGGGTGTCAAGCAAGGTCAGCCCTAGTGCTGCTGACTAGCCGTACTGACTTCTTTCCAAAGCTATTAGAAATCTTTTATGAATCTCGGTGCTTATCCAAGTAGGCTTCCTTTTGGGCCCCCTGTCTGCTATATGAAGTACTGGCAATGTAATTTATGGAAGAGACTATCTATTATTTTTCCACATGAAGCTTTTGATCATGGATGGATATTTGGATATTTGAAGTTATTAACAGCACTGAAAGGCTAAGGTTTCAGGTCTTTTTACTCATTGCCAATGAAATAAATGCTACCATTGGCAACCTATGGTTTAACAGGAAAAGTCTTGCTGAGAATTACAGAGTACTTCCAGGTTTTTATTTTGAAAAGCTTTACAAATAGGCTGCTATATTGGAGGCCTTTCTTTCCCTTTTTGACTGTATCATTTGTGTCAAGATTATCTCTGCAGCTGAATTTGATAGGAAGATCTGGGAAAACCCAACACCTAGCTGTTCAAAAGTATCCAAGTCTATAGGCTAAACTGAAGAATAGCCCCATGGCACCTGCGTGGGTCCTGGCTGTGCTCAGAAATGCAAAACTGACTCTCTGTTTTCAGCTGACTCAAAACCTGGAGGCTAATCCTCATTAGTGACTTCAGCTGACACTTTGGATTTGCTTCTGAATTCCTTGCCTAGTGGAGCCAGAAATTCAGTTTAACAGCCCCAGCAAAACAAATCCCTGCCCAATGCAGTCTTTAGCCAAAGTGTATCAAGATTTTACCAAAAGGAAACCTTGGCATAAGGAAGTGTTCAGAATTGGTTTTGGCAGTCTTAAAAAACACATTGTGTTGGAAGTGATCATAAATGGCACTTGACTGATTTGCTTGAGAATTGCAATGGCCTCACAGTCTTTCGGCCTTACCAGCAGAGCAGGTACACGCCAGGCCTGATGTTCCTTTATCCACCATGTGGCTAACAAGCTGCGTCAGAGCCTATTCTGCTCCCCACCAAAGCCCTAAGACAAAATCAAGCTATGCATTATCTGTGTGGTTAGAATCTCACATACAGAACTGATGCATGAAAGGAGAGCAAAATGAAAATTCAGAGAATGAATTCGAAGTGATCACGGTAATAGCAAGTGAGACCGTGACAATGCCAAGAGGCCAATAAAAA
Source organism: Numida meleagris (assembly GCF_002078875.1). NCBI lineage: Eukaryota > Metazoa > Chordata > Aves > Galliformes > Numididae > Numida > Numida meleagris. Next base: position 22,833,417 of record NC_034410.1, on the reverse strand, counting down.
GATCTGCATTACATGTAGCAAGTTCTGAGGAGCCATTTCTGCCAATATTAGAGACAGCAAATAATTTCCATGCTCTGCCATTTTCCTTTTAAAAGTATGTAGGTTAGCTTCCCAGGGCTGTCCCGGAGCTCCACTTAACAATATTGTGGAAGAAGGAAAACCCCGGGCTGGCAGAAAAGCAGTCCTGCCGCCTTGTGTCTGCGCCGCAGCTTCTGTAGAAGAGTGAGAACCTTTGCACTCCGTTAGAGCCAGTGCTGAGACTGCCCCAGCACAGTGGGCAGCGAGAGCGCAGTGTACCCATTCCCTCATTTCTTTTCCTTGCTAGCTGACAGAAGAAAAGAGGAACCATGAAGAAAACACTAGTCTCTCTGCAAGTCTCTGAAAAGACCCGTTTGTCCCTTTATTCTCACCCAAGCATATGTATACACTATGAACCTTGCCTGCATTGTTACCATGATTATGACTGAAAATAAGACTTTTCATATACGTTACTCTGGAGTTCTTCTCAGAGTTTTAATTTCAGTGGCTAATAGCTACCTCTTGGCAAAGTAGCAGTTGATAGTAATTTATCATATGTAAATGTCATTGTTGGGTTTTTGTAACACATGCATAATGCCATAGCACATAGTGAATGTGCGAATTTTGCCCTAACTGAAATGAGTGCTAATATTCTATCTAATCCTGTGCTGTAATTCCTGACAGGAGCAACACAGTAATCAAGCACTACAGCTGTGATATTTGATTATTCTGCAGTAACTAATGGAGATTGTTTTTTGTTTTTTTTTACTGACTTACATATGTTGCTTTATATCTGCATCCTTCATTACAGTTTTGTATCTTTGTCATATCAGTTGTAAAAACAGTGTAAAAATGTAATAATAGCTTCAGTTCACTTCCATTTATTGTAGTTTAGAAATGGTAACAGAAAAACCAGTGCTGCATTAGGTGTAATATTTTAAGAGCGTAGGTAAGGTAAGATTTACCACCAGAGGTAATCTCTTTCCAAGTAGACCAGCTGTTGTATCTGTAAAAGCTGTCTGAGAGCTCAGACACACACAGCTTTCTTCAGAGACTGTCACAGGATGGCTTGCATGCTCTAAAGCTTCTTTGTCTCTACTAGCTCATTTAAGAGCCCTGTTAGGTACAGCCCTGTGAAGTCAATGGTAACATCTTATGACTTCAAATCATAATTAGGATTTCTATTCATTATTAGCAGAGCTGCTATAAAATTAGAGCCAGACATGAGAAAAAAAAAGGCTCATTTTTGTCAGGGTAGAAATGAAACCTACATCCTACATCCAGCTCTAACATCGGTATGCTGCTGCCAAGTGAGAACAAAATGCTCTAAATGTGTGTCATGTGCATTTGATTTATAGCAATCCACTCATATGATTTTTCACGCTTTATATGACTTATATAAAAACAGTAACATAATAAAAAAGTATAATGTTTTTCTTGTTATTTTGCCCACCCCATAAAATATTCACTTACTTCAAATAATCTATAGGAATGCATGGTTACAAAAAAAGGACCAGTGGGAGTTTGCCTGGGGAAGGACTGAATGGAAAACTGAGAATGAATTGGCTATGAGGAAATATTAAATAACAGTTTTTCTTTCCAGTATATGCTTCAGCTGAAAGAAAACTACTAAAAAATGTTCAATATATGGAATCAAAAAAAATATTGGCCCACGAAGGAAGAATGTCACATATGTGGTTGCATTCATGTAAATAAATAAATAAAGATTTTGCCAATGTCGTGCAGAAAGAAATTGGGAAATGGAAAAAGGAACACCCATAAGTTCAACACTTACTATCCAGTTTTTCTTGCTTCTCTTAAACTCTTCAAGTGTGCATCCCAAGTGCATCTAGGACTGCCTTGTCATTATGTTCTTATTCCACTGAACTTGTTAACCTCCAGAAGTGCTTTAGATACTCCTGTTAATACTTTTGAGTTGGAATATGTTATGGTTTACAGCTTCCCAGAGTACATTTAAAATGACACCATCCAGTCTTTGTGAGTAATGCAGACCTTGGGTACCAACAAGTTCATTGAAGTATTTTACTAGTCCCTTCCTGAAATTTTATTTGTTTCCACTTTATTTTAAGCCTCCTAAAACCTCTTGCCCAACAACCAGAGGGAGGTGAGGGGTGGCTTCCTGAGTACTAAAAATGTAGTTTCTTGGCTACTTCTTTGTGGTGGGAATCACCTCCCTTTGCATTAGCCACTGGAGGATGCAGAAACATTGTATATGATTAGCATTCAAAGCATGTTTCTTGTGTTATATGTTCTTTAAAAATATAGTTGTCTGCCATTTAGCCAAAGAATAGCTATCTTCCACTTTCTCTGTAGCGTATACGATCACCTTGATCACCCATATATGTATTGTATTGGCTTTTCAAAACTTGTAATTATCCTAAAAGAACATTCAGCCAAGGTAGCAGCTATTTTGTTTTTCTTTCTATTTTTTATTCAGTTTGACTAGAGGCTGTAAGGAGGTGCATTTCTCCACCTGGCACTGATGATCACCAGCTTTCTAGCATAGGAAGCACTGAATAGAGCTCAGCATTTCCCTCAGAAATATGGCTGTGAGAAGACCATGGTTCCAGTTAATCCACTGGCAGACCATTGTAGGCTAATAGTTAGAGCATGTGCTTAGGAAATAAGAGGGACTGGCTCTGTTTCCTTCTCACAGCTGGAATCACAACCATAGTATTTCTTTTGCCTACAGGGGCTGTTATTACCATGCTGCAGTGCTGGTCCACACAGGACCTGGGATTATAGTAATGTGACTGCAGAGCTGACTCCTGGCCCAAAGCGGTAGCCTAAATTATGAAAACAGAGGTAAAAATGTCCAGATTGGAATGAGAAAACAATTTTAATACTTTCCCCCAGACACATCTGGCAAAACAAATGCAAGCTGGAAACTATGTGAAGGCACATGGAAAACAAAGAGGCGATTGGTGATAGCCAGCATGGCTTCACTAAGGGCAAATCATGTCTGATAAATTTGGCAGTCTTCTGCGATAGGGTTACATCATTGGTGGATAAGAGAAGAGCAACTGATGTCATCTACCTGGACTTGTGCAAAGCATTTGATACTGTCCCACATAGCATCCTTCTTTCTAGACTGGAGAGAGGTAGATCTGATAGATGGAGCACTTGATAGGTAAGTAATTGGCTGATCAGTCACATTCAGAGAGTTGCAGTCAACTGCTCAATGTCCAGATGGAGACCGCTGATGACTGGTATCCCCTAGGAGTCAGTATTATTTAACATCTTTTGTCCGTAACATGGAGAGTGGGACATCATCAAGTTTGCAGATGACACCAAGCTGTGTGGTGCAGTCAACACTCTGGAGGGAAGGGATGCAATCCAGAGGCACCTGGACAGGCTTGAGAGTGGGCTCATGTGAACCTCACGAAGTTCAGCAAAGTCAAGTGCAGTGATCCGCACCTGGGTTTTGTCAATCCCAAACTTGAATACAGGCTAGGTTATGAGTAGATTGAGAGCACCTCTGAGGAGGACTTGGGTGTTCTGGTGGATGAAAAACTGAGTATGAGCCAATAATGTGCTCTTACAACCCAGAAAGCCAGCTGTATCCTGGGCAGCATCAAAAGGAATATGACCAGTAGGCTGAGAGAAGTGGATGTCCCTTTCTGCTCACCACTCTTGTGAGACCTCACCTGCAGTACTGTGTTCAGCTCTGGGTCCCACAGCAGACAGACCTTCTGGAGCAGGTCCAGAGTTGGCCACGAGGATGATCAGAGGGTTGGAGCACTTCTCCTATAAAGACGAGCTGAGGGAACTGATCTTATTCATCCTGGAGAAAGAAGGTTCTGGGGAGACCTTATGAGACCTTATAAGCCTTCCAGTACTTAAAGGGGACCTACAAGAAAGCTGGAGAGGGACTTTTTACAAAGGCCCATAGTGATAGGACAAGAGGTTATGATTTTAAACTAAAAGAAAGTAGATTTAGATTAGATATAAGAATGAAGTTCTTTATGATGAGGGTGGTAAGACACTGGAACAGGTGGCCCAGAGATGATGTGTATACCTCATACCTGGAGGTGTTCAAGGCCAGGCTGGATAGGGATTTGAGCAACCTGATCTAGAGGGAGGTATCCCTGGCCTTAGCAAGGAGTTGGAACTAAGTGATCTTTAAAGGTTCCTTTCAAACTGAATCTTTCTATGATTCTGTGAGACAGACCTGCAACCTCCTCCTTGGATCTGAATTCACTGAGCATTCAGCAACAGGGGCTACTGGCTTGCATGTTTCTTACCCATGTGCCTCTCCCTATTTTTCCTGCTCCAACCTTGGCACAGGTCAGTGTCCTCCTGTGCTGAGTGGCAAAATGCTCACTGAGAGGATCTACAAGTCCTAGTGTTAAGAAACCCTAGAGACACTGGGGCTGAAGGCGAGTGCACAGCTATTCACTCTGAGAAAACTGCACAGGGGCGGTAAGAAATCCATCTAAACAACACGTTGGACAAATGAAGAGGTACAAAGTGAATTTTAAAAGTTTCAAGTATTTGATCACAAATACTACTAGTCCCATTTTATGTTGTTAAAATCTTCCTCCAAAGGTATGTCAACATTCTTGTGAAATATGGCATTGCAGAATAATCAGGGCAGAATAATTAAATGAGAAGTTTATCTCATTATTCCTCCAAAGAGCCTTTCTTTCTTATTGTTTCTTTGGACTGCAGCAAATAAATGTTTATCTACTGCCCTCTCTTTTACCCTTACACCTTTTTCTGGCCCTCCTTGTTGGCCATGTCAGGCCACTTGTGCAAATGACTGAGTGGGTAAGGTTGTCCCATCTTTTGGATAACCCAGTGGTAATTGTAATTAAAGCCCTGTTCAGTTTAGTATTTAAAACTGCAATAATCAGAACAGAGCCAAAAGAGATGACAATACCAATAGAATGTTGTACTGTTCCTCAGAAGAGCTTCAGGACTAATCCCGAGGTGCCCATGGTATTACTATAATAGCTGAAGCAAGAGGAATATCTTTGTACATAATAAGCTATGCTACATTAACAAAGCAATACAGAACAATATTCTAGTTTAAAAATCGGACTGGGATTTCGTACATAACTATTATAAGCAACTGAGGATGGAGAATTAATACAATCATGGAAAAAAACTGGGCTTTAACAATGTGCCTCTGATTAAATATGAATAAATATGAATGTTTTGAAACTTAAATGTATGAAGCACCTAATGTTGTCTTAACATCAAGCAAGGATATTGATGAACTTTACCAAAAAAATGATAAACAGTAGAGAAACGTGAATCAAGACGGAACCTAAAATTTGCTTGAGAATTTCAGCAAATGAAACAAAATCTGCAGTATTAACTCCTCATAATAATCATTCTTATATTAGCTCCAGTGATCCAAATAGCTATCAGTACTTTGCCTATAATTGCTCATGTTCATTTCAATATGCATGATCTCAGGAAAACCTCATGCATACCTTGAAATACCTGCAGTGAAGAAACATCTGAAATGCCTATGCACAAAACATTTTGAAACGTTAGAATTTCTAGTTCTTCCCTCTGCAATGGTAAAAAAAAAAAAAAAAAAAAAAAAAAAAAGTGCTGTTTAAAAAGTGTGTAGTTTAAAACTAATTCCAGGCCTACTTCATAGTGTGGCCTTACCAAATGGCTGTGAGGGTAGCACAAGTCAGGTGGCAATAAGCAGCCTGAATAAGGCAAGGGAAAGGCTCCTTCTGCAGGTGCTGTCACCAAAGCCAGTGTGTGGTTGAGTCACGAGATTAGTGTATGCTAAGGACCAAGCTCCTTTCTGTGTTCATAGTAGTACAGATCCAGTGCAGCTGTGGCCTATTTCAGACTGCTCGGGGCTTTCCAGCCTCCTTCAGCTGCAAGGAGGCTGTCCATGGCAGTAGCGCAAGTAGTATTTTTAGCACAGCAGTCCCAAACTCAAGGCCTTGAGCGTGCCACTTAGCACATCCCAATTTACCTGTTGCGTCACTCCTGAACCAGGATTGCTGGAGATGGGACAGAGCTGTGGTGATGCAGGTCCATCCCTCTGTCCAGAGGCTGATGATCCATCCCTCAAGGCTCCCCTTCCCGGGAATCTTTCTGCCTCCACATTATTCCTGGCCTGCCCCTTGATCAACACTTTTAACCTGCACATACCTTTTTATTTCAAGATGCTCGTTGTCCTTGATCCAATACTGATTCTAACCCATGTATGTACTGCTCTAGGTCATTCTTATGGTTAGAGAAAAGCTACTTCTCAGTCAGGGACCCTATGCTAGCATTGTTAAAACCTAGCCTGTTGAAATTGTTGTCTCTGGAAATGACTCCTGTGAAAGAGTAAGAAAAAACAGGTACTGGACTTCAAGTAGCATGTCGGCCATTCCTGTGGTTAGAGCTGGCTAGAAGAAGAAAGACTGGAAATATCAAGATTATGTAAGATTTAGTGTGGGAAATAATTCTTACTCGTTTACTCATATGTAGTATCATATGGCACAGACATCACAGTTAACAGAGGGGAAATATAATGTGTTAAATATTTTACAGATGGCTTTTTTTAACTGGGAGATATGGGAGCAAAAGGTATTTTAAATAGCTTCTTCAGTACATAGTAACAAATGCTCACAAAATCTCAACTGACTAAAATTTACCTGCAGTTGCAGCTTTAATCCAACATAATGCTGTAAGCACTTCTAGCACTAAGTGCAGGAAATTAGATGCATTGTGGGTAACTAGAATTGCTATTGATTTTACCTCTTCTTTTTAGATCACAGTATTGCATTCATCTCTGCCATTTGCGGCAAGTAGTGTAAGACTGTCAACAGCTTGAAGGGCAAAGTTATTTTGCCTACTTTTTAGCACATCCCTGAAGATGCAGCAGAAGAGGCTAGCAGGGGGAATACAGACGAAGACTGACTTTACATCACACTACAGAACACTTCACAGTACAGTGCATAATTGTATAGACACATTTACGCATACGTATCTGCTTGTTGGGCAGCCAATCAAGACCCATTGTTTATATGCTCATATATTTTTTGGCAGTTTTGAACCAATACACACTGCGGGGAATAGTACACAGAAGATGGAAACAATTCCAGACATTTTCCTCAGATCTAGCTGACCAGTTTTTGTTTCAATTGTGTTATCTGTCATTGCTGATCAAATACAAATGTGTGGCTGACAGCATAATTATGTATTATTTCTGTGTCATTTGCCTGTCCCATTACCTCTTGCACACCAGAATGGTTCTGGCAAGGCTCAGACAGTAATAAGGCTACTTCTTATTACAGGCAGATCCTCTGAATCCTCTTTTCCATCAATCCATGTTTATGTAACCGCAGTGGCACATGCAACGCTCCCATTCATAGGATATTACTTGCAGGTGCATTAGATTGCAGTGAAAGTGCCACACCCTTGTTACATTTTGAGATTATTTCTTCTTTAGATGAGGACAATTACAACTGATCTCATATTTTTTTTCCCCTCTGTAATGGGTGGCATTAATGGCACACCACTTCAAGTTGAGAAGAGCTGTTACAGTGCTATGGCAGAAACAAGCGTTATACAAGGGATTGTTTCGCTCACTACACGTAAACTATGCTTCAAAGTCTGTGTGCCTTTCTCCCATTAAATTCCTGGGGTATGGACGTGTCTGGTGCTCCCTGCATTGTGTGCTCAGGTAGTGTGCTCACTCAGTTTTTAAGATGCCTTAGAAATAAAGGTGTGGTTGATAGCTCCCTTGCTCGCTGTGGCAGAAAGGCTGGATGGATGTTGACTTCTGAGACAAAGAAAAGCAGAAAGCTTCAGGTCCAGTTCCCTTCCAGCCTGTGGAGCCATGGCTATGCTGTGCTTCTCCAGCACTTTGTTCGGCTGCAGTGGTCATTCTCAGTGGTGGAGAGTCACTGTGCCATGTGGCTGTCTGCAGTCTCGCAGACCAGGCAAGCTAGCTGCAATTGGGAGCATGAAATCCTATAGTCTTGCTCTCTTGCTAGGAGGTCTAACTTAAGGTGTTTACAATTTATCTCTCTTCCTGCCACACTGAGTTCTGTTGTTACCCACCCTCTGGCTTTCTCTCACTGCATAAATACACTTTTTGGGTGGTCTATCTGTGCCCCAGATCTTTCTTTTCTGGGGGTAATTTTAAAAATATCCAGGTTCTTCATAGGTCTGCAGCCATATTTGGAGGTTAGAAGCAGCAGAATCAGGACAACCAAAGTAGGATCAGCAGGCAGAGAGACAGTTTGATCTAGATATGCTACTGGTCATGTAGTAACATGGAGGTGTAATTCATGCCCACTGACCTTAGCACCAGCATCTGTAGGGGAGGCTGAAATAAAAACATACCTGTCTCCAGTGAAATCAGACATCAGTACACATAAGGCTGGAGGCACACACGTGCAGAATGCATGTGAAGTCTAAAAAGACACTCATACACAAAAATAGGAATTTATTGTAACAAAGTCTAATTCTGGTTTTGTTTTTGCTGTTTAATTCCCAGAAGGATCAGCTACAAGGTGCCTCTGCAGGAAGACTCCACAATGAAAAAAACAACCCACTGTTGCTTCTTACTGATTATCCTTCTTATTGTAAGTATGAGACAAATGAATGACACCTGCCAGATTCAAACTTGCGGTGATGTTCAGAAAAATAAGGAATACTGAGTTGTATTTGTTACACAGCACAGGTGAAGTAATGAGTTCTCTTACTGATAAATTCTGAAATAAGGTTAATAATGTTTCTGAATAAGATATCTCATAAAAGTTTGAACTTGCAACCACAGTTCCCCAGTGAGACGGAACTGCAAGTCTGAAGGTGGTAATGCCTGTGTTTTTTTGACTGGATTTGGAAACTTATGTGGTTGAAAACTTCCTAAATGTTGTGTAAAACTTTGAATTAAGTGATTGTGAATTTTCACTGTTTGAGTCTTAGGAAAGCAACAGAAATGGCAAATATCACTATAAAGTTTAGTTATTCAGTTCAAACACTACTTTCAACTGTTTGATCTCCATATTTCTGTTACTCCAGTATATTCAACAGCAACATGGCTGGGTAATTATTGTTCTAAGTATGTAGCAAATTAATTTCTACTTGACTAAATACCTCTCCTGTAAGTTGAATGGTTTCTTTGAGCTTTACTTGCGGAACCTCAAATGATAAGCAGTTATCATAAAATCACAAACAATACAAGTAGTCAGAAATGAAGACACTATCCGAATCCTCAGTTGCACAGCAGTCAGTATATGTCTGAGTGATGCTCCTGGGAGTGAGCATCTCTCTGCCTCAGTGTAGTCTGAGTTACTTGCATGCCTGATGCTACCTTATTTCTCAGAGATATATTTGTCTCTGTATTCCTGATGAAACTTTTGATCCTTATTATTCTTGATTGTATCTGGTTAGCTCCTCAGACCCCTCTGCTTCTCAGCTTTTCTTCTCTTCATGTGGAATGAATATGGAATGTTGCTGTGTGTCTCCCCATCAGCTCACACCTTTTCTGGTTGTAAATGGTAGAAATGGGGCTAGAAGACACACAGGGGAACGGCAGAGACCTCTCTCCCTGTTTTATTAGTTTCAGCATAGCATAATTTGCCCACTGTGCTGTTTGCCACTTAAATTTACATGAGGAAAAAGTTGGGGAGGGAAGCCGAGAACAGTAAGAGAATGGTGGAACAAAACAGTGAAAAGAAATCATGGAGAATGCAGAAGAATTGCAAAGAATGCCTTATCTGGGTAAAATACTAAGTTTGTAGTTGAGGATCGGGGACTTCAAAGATGAGCTGGAGAGCAGGAGAATAAACAGGGGAGAATTAACATATTTCTGCTAGCTTGGTTTCAAAAATAATTAATCCAGAATTAGTTAATGATTTGAGCAGTCATCCCTGTGCTTGGCAAAAATCTTCTGCCTTGATATGTACCAGAGTATTCTGGTTTTTGTGGCATTTTCTGTCTGTTACACATAGCCCTGCAAGTGGTGCACGTAGTAGTGTGCTGGCTGGAACATCATGCATGTTTAGAGATCTCTCAAAGCCAAAGGACCCATCAGAGACGAGATATCTTCTGTGTTTGAATAATCCTGACTGACCTGCATAACATAACAGGAGCCTTGGCAAAGAACAGCAAATCTTCCTGTAAGAAACCAAAGCCAAGTGAAGGAACAGTTCCAGATTATTTTTCTTCCACAATCAAATGACAGGACTGTAAATATTCTGTTAACTAAAATTGTCAACAGCCCTCACTGAGTGTTTGGGGTGTTCTGGCCTACAGCATAGATTTGGAGGACATTCTTGAAAGATTGGGCTGATCCTTCCTGTAAATTGATCTCTCACTAGTGCTGTCATGCGTGCAGCATTGGTTCTGTGCTCCTTACAGCAGTAGACCAGGGCTAGGACTTATTTAAGAAGCTCTGCAGTAAAATTTGCATCCCCTTCCTTTTAGATAGCTTTACACTAGAGGGCTCTTCAACTTCTGGCCTGTACGTATAACTTAAGCACAAGTTTATTTACATTTTCACTGCTCCAATCTCAGTATTCCATCCTTTTCCACTGTGGTGGCCATACTGTGATCTTGTTAGACACCTCTTAGATCAATTTATCTTCTGGTAAGGGAGAAGCCACAGTCATAGAAGGAGACTGTGAACAAGCTCTATTTTCTTGATAGTACTTGCCAGAACACTGCTGTTAAATCAAATATGAAAAATATTTGGCAAGGGTCACCTTTCCAAAAATTTTTCCACCTGTAGCTGGTGGAAAAAAATAATTTTTTACATTTTATTCTTGGTCTGTAATAATGAAAGGGTGTCTTTCTTTCTCTTCCCAAAAGACCTTTCCCACTCTGTTGGATTTTCTGGTCAGTCCTGGGTTCCCAGAGCCAGTCCCGCGTCTCTCCTTGCATGATTGGTCCTAGACTCCAGTTACAGGTAGTCCATAGGTCCTCCTCCCCATGGTGTCCATCCTTTAGATCTGTCCTGAGTGGTTTTGGTACCTTGTAATAGAAACTGTCTCTCTTACCTATGTCATTTTTACATAGACTAGCCAGCACTCTATGCCTTTGTGGTTGTTTTTACACCATTTACGCCATAGTAATTGTTCTTTGCCAAACACTAACTATTTAAAGCACCTGTTGCTCCAAATCTCAGTTATTAGAGGTGAAGCTAATTCCTTATTGTCTCTCTGACGGTTCCCCTTGCTTTTGGCTGCAGAACAGTGGCAGTGCTTCCATCATCACCAGATAATCCTTTGCAATTCAGAGGGAATTTCTTTATAAGTTCTAACTGTTCTTCTCAGGGAATATTTCTTACTTCACTTTATTCCTGATAGTCTGTTTCTCAGTAATTACTGAGAGCCCCAGAATGTAACTGCGATTTGTTTCCTCAAGTACCTCAGTCCCCACATGCTGGCAGAATTAGTCCATTGCCTACGTGCACATTTCTCTCCACAAGAAGGATGGAGCAATGGAACAGTATCTCCAGGGGGATCAGACTACTGAAAATGAGAGGAATAAGCTTGGGTCTTTTTCCTGTATGACCGATCAATTTTGCAGGACATTGAGATAAGAGAATTGTATTTTCTACCTCATTTTGTCAAGTAAAAATTCTCCTCTTCTGCCTGCAGATGGTAATTTGCTCTTGCCCTGTAAATGAGGATGGATGCAGTAGTTTTTCCTCTTATATTGCAAATTTGTTGTCCTGAGCCAACCACAGAGTGCTCAGTAAGGACAAAAGAAATGCTGCAGCTTCAGACCACACCATTATTCAATTAAATCCCTTTGACCAAGACTGTATTTTAAAACAATTTCATTTTAAGTTAAAAACAAAACCAAAATGTACAGTTTATTAAGCCCAGAGCTGTCAAACTGTTACCAAGCCTCAGTCACTAAGCTATATACAGTCTGGTATACTGTGTCAGATCCTGAAAGGCTTGTGAATAATTTCAGTTCAGGAAACATGGAAAATTAATTATGTGAACACCTGAGTGTGATTTTAGGTAAGTACAAAAACTGGCATATTTTGGAACACAACTGTGGTAGGTTTGAATCTCCAGAAGCCACTTAGAAAGTTGTTTACCAGTGTGATGAGGGCATGGCTCATGGTGCAGGCATCTCACCCTTGCAGCAGTGATACACAGCAGTGAGGTGCCACAGCCTGCTGTGCTCCCACAGCTACAGGTGTGATACGCAGCAGTGAGGGGCCGCAGACTGCTCCTGCTCTGCATAAGGCTTTTCCTGCTTAAGCAGTGTCTTCCCCAGCATCTGGTTTAGAGCAGGTACCAGCCTTTGGAGGGCAAGGAGGTGTGCTGACAAAGTAGTGGGAAGGGCGTATTTTCCTTTGTAGCTATGGGTTGCTTCAAGCTGTAAGGATTTGCAAATTCCAGATGCAAATTTCAGAGCTCTTCTCATGCAATGAATATTTGGGAAAGTACATTGCTGATGATAGTCACTGAAGGTTATTCTGAGAATTTCAGACCCTAGCTGCATACAGTTTTTCAGGAGGGAGAGGAATTGTATTCACCAAAGGTTTTGGGGTGAGCAGGACATTTGCATCTCTGTCTTTGCTTTTTCACAAAATAAGATTGTTGCTATGCAGCTGATTGCCCTAAAGAGGACTCTTGCAAGATGATTAATTAGCACTGCATTCAAAATCCCTGAAGCATTCTGCAGCCTTCCTCTTTGCTCACAGTCTGCATCAGGCTGTCCTGAGAGTAAAGCCTCCTCACGTGAGCAAGTACAGACTGCAGCAATGCACAAGAACTGTAAGAGAGGAGTACAAGTTGCTTTCCATTAAAAGCGCATTGTCTTCATCTACTGTGGGTGATAATCTTTTGCTTGTTTAATAGCTGCCAAAATCTTCATATGGGATGTAACTATGAGATGTTTTCATCCTGTTTCAACATCAATTGAATACGAGAAAATTTTAGCATTCGACAGTTCAGTAAAACATGTTGAGGTATTTCCCCCAAGAAGTTGTCTGCTGTTCATAAGTACGTTTGTAATGAATAAGAAATCATTGTTGTGTTTAGTGAGTGCCTTCTGTTAATGACCTTCCTAAGGCATCACAGTGGTTTTCTTCTCTGTTCTGACACTAGTCGCTGTGAAAAGTATTTCAAACACAGTCAAGGTACTACAGGGGCTCTGCAACGAGGCTGAGTCATGCTGAGCTCTTGCTTGAAGATGTGGTGTATCAAAGAACAGGAGTTAAGTCACCCACTAAGTGGTGACTAAACGGAGCAGTTTTAAAAGAAATGTATCAAGTGTATTTTTGAGCTATCAAAATCAATAAGCAGTTGTAGCGTCCAGATTCTGAAATACATTTTGACTGAGCTCAACAGTAAACTTGCAAAATTGCTGTATTTAATGGAAGGGGGAAAAATCAAGGAAAGAAAGCTGCAAATACTTTATTTTCCTAAATGTCATGTTTAGTCTAAGTCCTTGATGGTGGAAGAAAAATATTTGGGCATGCTTGCTTATCACATCCAATATTTTGTGGAAAAAGGTGAATTTTATGCTTGCTTTATCTGGATTCTGTCTTTCAGAAATGGGCACAATCTTGCACAGGTTAATAACAGGTGTCTGTATTACAGCAACTGTCGCACTATTTGCTTATCTTTATATAGTTTAATAACAAATCCAAGTTGCTTTCTCTAGATTACTTTATCCATTCTAGGTATAAAGTGAACTTCAGCATTCCCAGCAGCCTGTTCTTTCTCTTTGTTATGATAATTCATTTTCTTGTAACAGTCATTTATCACGTGGTGGCTTGGTGGTCGTATGTATGACGTCATTTACTTGGACTTTTAGGAGTGACATCATATGTACGGCTGCTAAACTGCTGCATAGGACATCACTTAAACATTTTTCTTCCGAAGAAATCATAACCAATCATTTTCAGGCTATCAACACATCCCGCTTATTAAGTTGTGAAATATTTATTTCTCTTTAATAAAGAATATTTGTGAATGAATGAGCCATTCCTTTATTGTATCAACACTGTTTATACTTCCCTCTGAAGTAACTGATGGATGGATGGGAAGGGTTTTTAACTTGCAGTAACGGACTCCAAACATTTGACATTTGTTCCGTACCATAGGTACTAATCAGGTGAAGCTTTCCTCACATGTAGCCATGCCCAGGCCTCTTCTACCTTTGATAACAGAATAGCAACCCAGGTATTTCTTTCTGCCCATTTTCCTTTTTCTCATCCTTAAGGTAAGGAGCGCAGAAAGAATAAATAAACAATAAAATCCAACATCAGAATTGTGTACATCTTTGTGTAATTGATCGCAGGAATATGTGGCCAGATCACCATCCCACTGAGCTGAGTGGGAGTTCTGCCCATGGCTTCGGGGCGAACGGGCACTAGGCTCCATGTACGAGAGTGCTGGTGGACGCACAGTTCTTTCGTGTGTGGTAGAAAACACTAACATTGCAAACAGAGGCCTAATTGCTCACTCTCCTGCAAGCCAGCAGATTTATTTTTTGTTAGTCAGCTGAAATGATCATTTGTTTCAAGGCAGAAGAAAATATTGTTCAAACTTCCAGGGCTGGCTTTTCAAATCCAGGCAAAAAGAAATGAGTAATCAAATGGAAGAGTATATTTTAGGCACATCACAGATGAACAATACCGGTAACACACCTACGCATAACCCTGTAATTCGATTTCACACGCAAGCTTTTACAATTACATCAAAGGTGCCTGGAAATACGTGTGTGACTAACTGAAAATCTGATTCTTCTGATTTGATAAGTAAAAAATGAGATAAATTTAAGAGACTGATGTAATCTAACATTAATATTCCAGTCTTTATCCAAAGTTGCTTTATTTTTACTGTTGGCCATTACATGGTTTCCCCTGATGAAGTAATTATTTTCACTGAGCTTTTGTGGCACATTCTCATCTATCTTTTTAATCTCTCTAAGTGAATTCCTGGACCAAATGTGGGTAATAGGAATTTTTCTCACAATTTCAACTGTAACATGATTGCCTTGCTCAAAGGTAGTAGAACAGTTATGTGGTTGAGCACTTTAAATAATTTAGTGCGCAATCCAAAACTTTCATCCTATCCACCACCACAGGAACTCTCTGCCTCCAAATACTATTTTCATTAATCTATACTCAGTAAGAGCTGTCTTCTTCAGAAACTAGATCAGTCCCTTACATACAGCAAATTATGAAAATGATTTTGAAGAGAAGGATGTTTTCTCTCTCTTGTATCTCATCACCAAAAATTTCCATCCCTGGTTATAAACTGTTACATCTTCACCATTTAAAAGACAGGAATGGAGCATTTCTTTTCTGATGGCATTTCTTACTTTTGATTTCAGTTTATATGTTTCTGTACTGTGCAATCTTCTGGGAAAAGTCTGTCCTTTGAAGAATGGTGGATGATAATGATCCAAAACAACTTAACAGAAGGGAAAGACATATCAAAGCACTTGAAAAAGTACTTACAGTTCTATCTGTGTAGCTCGCATTTGCCATTTATCACATAGTTGTGTTGTGCTTTCTTCTGTACAGATAAAGCAAAAGAAACTGCAATTTATGACCAGCAACCTCAGTCATTCTGGTTGCATTGTTAGTGTGAATTGTTCTTGTTTGGTCAAACAGATCTGAAGAACAGACCATCTCCTTCTGAAAAGAAAACAGAAGTTAAATAAAAGCATTTTTTCAGTGGAAAGAAAATTGGTGATGTTTTCCAAGCATTATCAGATGATTATGCTTTCAAAACATGAGTGCCTTCCCAGACTGGCCCCCACTAACAGATGAATTGTTGAGAACAGAGGCAGTGACATGGCACCCCTTCTAGCTTGTCTTTGCCTACACTGCTGTTCCTCTCTCAAATGCAAACAGCTTGGAATTGAGGTATTATTGAAAATAAAAATGGGGAAAAAAAATAAGTCGGGAGTATCTATGAATCTCTTTAGGGAAGCGCTGAGGCCTGTGGTGATACATGGACATGAAGGGCAAAAACAGACCTGGAGACCTCTGAAAAGCTTCACCTGTTTTTTCCTGCGATACTTGCTGGATCTGCAACATTGCTGGTTTGGTTTTTAAACGATCCCCTTGGACACCATCTACTCCTTCAATCTTTTTGTAAAGGAGGGATCCCAAATATATTGGGCTTTGCTTCTGTATTTCCTGTTCTGGCTTTTTAGAAGCTTTATTTTATCACTTAAGTGGCCAGATGAAATGTTCCAAATGCCTTTGCCCTCCAGGCATATCTATACATGCATATATATATATATATGTATTTATACACAAAATTTATATAGAATTATATTTACCAAAAAATATCTTCCGTCTTCTTTCTGTCATTTTATTTCAAGTTTCACATTCTGTGCAGTAATGTTAAGTGCCTTCAGTGGATTCCAGTCTTCAGATAGTAGCTATATAAAGTTCAAAAATAAATTGTCAGTATGAAAAAAGATTAAATTAGGAAAATACAATTGGTTAGGTAGAAGAGTATAAAAAGATGAAACTGAGATGTTTCAGCAAAGAAATATCTACGTAAAGTAATGACATTTTTTCACCTAAGTCAAACATACTCTGTTTTGCTATGTATTTTACTGAGCTGATTTATCTCTGCTAATGGTAAAGAAAGCAATGTGTTAATGAGATACAGCTGCTTGCAATGTGCAATAAAAAAGGGAAACAATAATTTAAGAAGTCACTTCATATTTGAACTTTCAAACCCGTCATGATTTTTCATTGTACAATTCTAAATGCCTGCATAACGATCTGTATACTAGCATTTGGTGTTAATGTGAATCTCATAGGCTCAAATGTGCATGGAAGATGATCAATATAATCTGAAGCATACTCCTAAATATCCTAAACTCACTCTTTCCTATGGAGAAAATATTGCTAAAAATAGTAATGCTAGTCACATGATTTGTGTGGCTTGTCTAGAGAAATGCAGGCTTTGAATAAGAAAGATCACCAAGAAATTCAAGGCAGTGGGCTTCTGGGAGCCCTAAGTTTTGAAGGAGACTGTAAATAACTCTGTATGTACTTGAAATGGCTTAAGTATAGCTTTGTAGGTAAAAAAAAAGTAGAGTCATAAAAGGAAAGTGCCACAGCTGCATTGGTTTTGCTTGGGGAAACAGAAGAATTAACCCTTTCCCATCACCTTCCCACCAAGAAGCGCCCTGATACAAAATTAAGGCAAGAGCTTTAACTAGAGCTCCACACACTCATTTCCGCCCTGACTCATAGATCTGGGCTGCGCAACAGAGGGGCGGACAGAAAGAGAACAACTGACCTCTCTGCCTATGACATCTTGGCCTTCCATAGGCTATGGTCCTTCTGTGTGCCCTTCAGGCAGCTCAGGGTGGAATCCTTCAGAAGAGGCCACTTGATCAAAGAGGATTTTTTATTCAGATTCTCAGATTTGGGCACACTTTGCTTAGGCTCTTAATTAAGAGCCCAGCTCAGGTAGTGAGGTTTAAATCCTTTACGCTGCCCTTAACAGTTGAAGGAGCTCAAAGCAGAAAGCAGAAAACATGAAGAAATCGGCTTGTTTACAGCTTGTGGCCATGACTGGGTAATCTAGAGAGAAATCAACACAAGTGAGAAGAAATACATGGGTGTAGCATCGGGCAGATACGTACAAAATTTTTTTGCAGATCACTAATCTAAATGGAAAGATTTTAAAGACTTTACCAAGTATTTAATGGTTCTTTCTTTTGCCAGGAAAAAGGGCTTGGTTAAAATCCTGAGTTTGTAGTGAAGTAAACTGAGTTGAAATTCAGCATTTACTTTGAAAACACCGTAAGGTCTATCATAATGCAAAATATGCAAATAAAAGGCCTTTGAAGAATGCATAATGAAGATTTTTGACCTTCTTTTGTAATTTTTTTAATCCTGGTTTATTCAGTGGCACTAACAGTTTTTCCTTTCTGTACAGAGAATGGTTCCAAGTCTTACTGCTACTGTAAATTATACTGATCCTACCTTAGAGCCTGTAGTAACTGAAAATTCAGTCATACGACAGAAGATAATAGATTCGCAGTTCAAATGCTATGAGAGGATGAACAGAGCTCCTCCATATAGGAAAAAAGGTAAAGAAGATAAAAAAGTTCTGTTTGTATATTACCACGTTTGTGTATATCACTACAAAGAAGCATTTTGTTCTTTATACTAACCTATATTTTTCCTCGGAGTGCAGCTGCCTCCCGGTAAGCAGCAGTCAGATTCACACTAACTTACTGTCCTCTGAGATGCTAAGAAAGAAGAAAGGCTAGAGTGAGCCCAGGGAATGAACAGCTCTTCCTCCCTTCCTGCGCAGGTGTTACCTGCATCATGAAGATGAAGTGTATTGCTGGCTCAGGGCTTTGCTACTTGAATTTCTGTTCTCTTTCTTAGGTAGTTATGTTTTCCAGAACTGTCAGTGCAGTACTTTTTGGTACTCTTACATAAAGATGTGATTGTGAGCAGTGATATCTTAAATATAAATGCCAGTCTGTTGCTGTGCTCATTTGTTTTTCTTTTCTGTCTGCCTTGAATTAACTGATTACTGTCATGCTCTGTACCAACACAAGTGTTCCAGGTCTTCCATATTCAACAGTAACACTAGTAAAAAGAGGTTTATAAAGCACTGAGGACAGATCGTTACTGAATAGGAGGCACATGTTAAGATTAATAAAAAGGAAAATGACAAATAATAGTGATGTAACAATGGCATGCAATGAATGAAGTAGTCTTTCAGGCTGGGACTGAGGGTTCTCTTCTGGTCACTTTTTTCACAGAAAATAAGGAAGAAGCTGTGAGGAAGCTAGAGAAAAAATACTTGAGGCATTCTGGCAATTTGTGCAAGTAAAGAATCATGAAGTCATAGAATCATAGAATCACTGAGGTTGGAAAAGACCTCTAAGATCAACTGTTGATCCATCACCACACTGCCACTAAGTCATGTCCCTAAGGACACAGAGACTGGGGCACTGCTCAAGAGAAGTTATATTTAAAAAAATCAAACAACATAATAAATGAGGTGGAGATAATACGTTGGTGGGTTTCTTTTCAATATGAGAACAAAGGCATTTCTGCAACTCTTTATCCAATTTTACTGATGTCTGTAAGAGTCAATGATTAGATGCTAAGGTACTCAGGCCTTGATGCAGAAATGTTTTGGAATGAATGTAGAAATGCAGGATGTAGAACCCTTTGCTTCAAATGGGTTTTCATTTAGGCCAGTAATGGGAGAAAAAAGAAACAAACAAACAAAAAACCCAGCACCGTGCAAGTATTTAAACAGAGTTGTGCAATAGAAACTGTCATGTTTCAGACATAAACAGGCCTTTAGCTGCTGGGCTTGAGGGGCAAGCCTATTATCTGCACGGATTACTTGTTTAGTCTCCAGCACTATAAATACGTAATTTTTGCATTAATTGATAGTGGGTTTTTTTGTTTTTTTGTTGTTTTTTTTTTTGCCCCTTGCACACGTGATTCGTCACAAAGGGCTGAAGTGTTTGGCCAGCATGGAGTGATTCTTGTTATGACATCCGGGTGGTTTCTCCCGGGCAGAGCTGTCCCAGCAGGACAGCAGCAGACCAACAGCTCAGCAGTACCTGCGCTCCTTCAACAGGCAGCTGGGTTTCAGTGGTGCCACTGGGGAGTGTTGTGTTCATAGCAACATGTGTTTAATGCATTTGTATCTCAGACTGAAGATAATAGGTGAACAGGGAACGATGCCAACACTACTGAAGTTGCATTTTTACTGTGGGCTTGTTTCTGTGAGTCACAACTGAATTACAGCATCTACATTTCATAAATATTAAATATATTTCATAAGCAGATGGAATTGAGCAGGTGTCCGAATCTCTTGGCTGCAAATTTGAAAGGGAGGATGGTATGAGGCAGTTAATTCCCTTAATGTGAAGGACAATTGTCTCCTGAGGGAGGTCTCCTGAGAAGAAAAGCCCAAAATACAAGCTGAAGGCATCTACTGGGTATACCTTGCCCATTTCAAGGTAGAACTGATTAGCTTAAACCACAGTGAAGTTATGAAGAAATGTACAGTTCAAGCACATGGGAATGCCTGACCATCCTGCACATTCCCACACTCCCTCCTAAAATGCAATTGTTCTGATCAGTGATTCAGCAACACGTTGTTCACGTCTGCCTTTTGTGGTTTATTACTTAGACTGCTTGATTTGCTACAGGAGTTCAAAAACATATATATGTATGTGTATGTTGGTATATATGTATTTATAATTATGGGCATATATATGCATATATCCTGTTCCTGGCCTTGAAAGACACAGTCCACGTTGTATGGATCTTTATTTATAAGGCAAGGCAAAGGATTTAAAATTAAAGCCTGAAATCCCTACCAACTCCATTCTGCTTTGTCTTTCAGATACAAACTTAAGTTGCAAACATTTTTTGCTCTCTTCTTTGGTATTACAAAACAGTTTCTAAAGTCTTTCAAATGTATCTCGAAGACAGAGAACAAGAGATTGCCTGAAAGATAGCAAACAGCTGATACAATGGCTTGCTAATGAAGTGGACAAGCTTCATTAGCACATCTAACTTGATGATGGCAAAATATCTGTGCATAAAATCTTACCTAATGAAGAAAAGGTTTTCATGAAGATATCCTTTTTCCTTTGCATCTAATCTGGAATAAAAATAACTTCTAAAGTTTTATGCTTTCCATTTTAGTTCACAGTTATTGCAACTTAAATTATCAGTGCAAATTTCAACACTTAAAACATATTTTAAAGCTTTGTAACTCTATTGCAAATACTATGTTTCTTTGAGAAAGTTTAAATAAAAAAGCTTATCTGAGCATAATTCTACAGGTACCAGAAGCAATTAGTTGCCCCTAATTTATTAACTGTCAAAAGCTATTGAAGATCAAGAATAGGAATGTGTAGGTTCAGACCCTACACTCAAAGCTCCGTTCAGTAGGCTTTAAAACATTAGTTTTCAGTAACATTAGCACCACTAACATCTGGTTGGCAAAACCAAGTATTTTGTGCAACCTAAACGCATCTCCAAGTGTAGCAACAGCAAGGGCTTATATTGCAAAACCACTTTATTGTCTGGGGATAGCAATATTCCTTGGGAGGCTAGAGCAGAATGGGGTCACAAATGACTGCTGAATTGACTACTGAAATCCTCTTCAACATCCAGGTCTGTTCTGCAACCGGACATGGGATGGCTGGCTGTGCTGGGATGACACACCTGCTGGCAGAATCACTGCTCAGAACTGCCCAGATTATTTTCCAGACTTTGACCCAACTGGTATGGTACTTAATTTTATCATCTTATCTTTCAAAGGAGTATTCATGCCCTTGAGTGGAAGCATGAAATCTCAGAGTTTGGCTGAAATGAAAATTACATTGTAAAGTCTTTGGGTTGCCTAATTTATATTTTTTCATTTGTATAATATTTTATGTGCTATATGGATGTAAATATAACTGCTGGACTTATGGAACCTATTTTATGAAAATATGGAAATATTAATGGCTTAGTTATGATATCAACTGATTTTAACACTTCATTCTAGATTTTTCTGTTGAGGAGAAAATGATTGAAGTACACTTATATGCATGAATTATCTATCAGAATCTTATGTTTTTATTGGAAAATATTTTTTGAGAGAAGATGAGTAGCAGTGATATTCTTTCAGCTTCAAAGTTCCAGTTGTTCATTGAATTCTTCATAGTAATGCTAGCACCCCTGTGGGCGAAGAGGAGAAGTAAATCAAGAATGTTGAAAAAGATAAATAAAAGGGAAAAAATCAAGGACAGAGATTTTGATGAATAGTTACGAAGAAATATTAGATACAAATAAAACTCCACAAAGGGTATTGTTCAAGGAAAGACACAGCTGTGTGTTCAGCTTTCAGGACTTACTGTGTATAGGCAGTGCTTGATGCCCCAGTATCCTCAGTCAGCTGTAACCACAAGTCCCAGAAGTGTTTGTGCTCAGGTGAGAGCTCAAGGCTCAGGATCCTGAGCTTGCACATGATTTTTTCTACATTCACTGCAGAAGTGCCATGAGTCAGAACATTCTGTTTCTGTCCCCATTTTGTTCATGGTATCATCCCCAAATGGCTACCAGTCCCTCTATGAACGGAACAATTTACCACAAGTCCTCTGCTTTCCCCAGTTCCATATTTTTCATAGGGGAAAAAAAAAATAAAGACACTAATCATCCTGTTTGTGAATACTCCATATGTTTCTGTAAAAGCAGGTGGAGCACAGCACAGCAGCCTCCCACCTCTCCCAGGTCCCCATCCCACCATGAGCAGCCACCTATTCCCAGCTTTTTGCCTGCCTGCCTCCAGCAACTTGTTCTGCACTAATCACTCCATTCCAGCAGGACTCTTCAGAGTAACACTTTAAGCCATCCTTGAAGCACCCCTCTCTGCTTATTAATACCTATTAAAGTTGAGGACTGTGATTGAGGACTGTGACTCGTTGGACTGATTGCAAAGGGCTCCTTCATGTACCACTGTGTGCTGTGGAGCCTGGCCCACACTGCGTGTGCACTTAGTTTTTGTTTCCGCTGTGCTTTAAAGCTTGCGGGTTTGGGATTTTTTTAGTGTTCCTGTTATCTGTACAAAGCCACAGGGGACAAAAATCCTCCTTCAGCAATTTCCTGCTGATCTAACTGCATTCCTGTGCAGGAGCAATACCTGTGGTCCCCCACAGTCAGCGTTTTCCCTTGGCACCTCCCTCTGCTCACAGGTGGCACCTCCTCCTGCCTCTGGGCTGATGTCCCCACTGGCTGGCACCATTTCTGTGCCTCTGAGGCATCTCTGCACTTCCTGGTGAAGCCAGAACTGCTTTCCTAGAATGTCTGCTGGGTACTCCATATGTGCTACAGCTGCAGTGTAAAGCCAGCACGGAGCCTGCCTATACAGGTGCCTGACTGTCACGCAGGACCTTAACAAAATAGGAGGGAGACAAGAAACTGCAGGAGGGACGGGAAATCTTTCAGTCGCTAATGGAACTGGCTGCCACTTAGAGGTGGCCAAAACCGCAGGTTCAGCTGTCCTGAGAAAAGCCTACCAAGTTCGTGTCACAAGTCATTACTTTGTTCAGTAACCTTATGCCTGTTGGGTATAGCTAAATTTTCTGCTGAGAAACAGAAAATTCATCCCAAAGAACAGTGATTTTATAAGATGAAAACCGCAGTGCCTGTCAGACTTCCTTCTCATTAAGGCTCTTTGACATCAAACCACCTCAGCATATATTTGAGGCATGCAAGTTGTAAGCCCATGGACTTGTGAAACAAGTATTTCCAATTGTGCCACTTAGGGCTGTCCTGATACCTGCAGAACTGCTGTCTATTAACTCCCCAGTGTCTACATGACATCTGTTTGGGGCCACGCACAGCCTTGAGTCCTGGAATAAAATGATAGCATTCAGCTTTCTTTTTGTGCTTTGATGCTTAAGTCATTTATAACTGGAAAAGTCAAACATTATCTGGTAACCTAGGATCACATCTTCCTCCTATCTGCACTTGGGTGCTTCATAGCAGCTCGCTGTACCTGAACCCCAACAGCATTCAGTATTGAAGCCAAGAAGCTGTTAGAGCGTGTAAATCAGGAGAAATCATAATCTGGAGAAAATGACACAGAGACAGAATGACAAGGAAATAGAGCTCCAACACACTCAGTGCTCAGTTCATTTTCTGTCTGACAACTTCACCGCTAATTCAACCAAATGTAATTCCACTTATTTCACAGAATGTATATCAGCTCATACTAGATAGAAATCTGCATTTTGAGATGACAAAGGATCACAGTGATAATCTATCTTGCTCCGCTAGCTAGGGCTTCCTACACTTCTTTTCCTGCCCGATGAAGCTCTGTCCCGTGAAGAGAAGGGTGTATCTTAAAGCTAATGAATATAAATCCCTCTCTACAAGCTATTTATTTTTTCAATAAACAAATTGCCTTTTACAGGAATCTCTTTCTCACACTGACCAGCATGTGCAATACAGTAATGCATAAAAATAAATCATTGGGAAAATGTACGGAGACCTACTGGTTTAACTCCAGTGCCAGCAGGACATTCATTGTCTCATCTCCTCCTGACTGAAGCCCTGAGCAGGGCTGGATTTTCTACTCCTGTAGTCAGACAACGTGCACAGTTTCCCCTGAATAGTATTCTATACT
The DNA here is from genome assembly GCF_002078875.1 of Numida meleagris. Taxonomy (NCBI): domain Eukaryota; kingdom Metazoa; phylum Chordata; class Aves; order Galliformes; family Numididae; genus Numida; species Numida meleagris. The sequence continues at coordinate 22,809,286 of NC_034410.1, read as the reverse complement.
CATATTTTACACAGATTAATCTCTGGTATAATTCCTATTAAATGGCTTCATGCCACACTGAAATTTATAGGAACTGAAATAATTGTATTTGATGGGATTGTATAGTATGTAATTCATGCTGATAATACCCTTGCTAATAAAGCAGAAAGGAAATGTATTGTGGATGCAATGGCAGTCCATGGCAGATGGACTGGTGCCCTATGCTGAGCACAGTTGGTCTGAGGCAGGGCACTGTGTTTTGCCCTCCTCTCTATCTCTGCATTGTGCCTACGGTCAGGATGAATGGTGCAGCCATGTACGGCAGTGCAGCTGGATGTATGAGTTACATTGTGAGAGCCTTGCCTTCTCTTCTGGTTTTGCTTTCGCTCCCTTTTCTCCTTTGGCAACATACAGTGGTTAGGAGCAGAGGCTTCTAACCCAGCTGACTCCATGATCTGAGGCTGCTTCTAGCAAATCTCCTCTCAGTTCTGCACCTTGGATCCATTTTTTAGACCCATTACTTGTAACTCTTCACGTGGCTCTGAGAGAAGGAATATCTAGGAGTGATTCCCCTTGCTCTCTTCTAGTCCCGTACTGCAGTTTGTGAAAGATTTTGTTTTTCTAACAACATATCTCTGCAGAAATAAGGAAATCAGGACAAGTCCCCCATGCAGGGGAATGGTGAACAGATCAGTTTGTTCTTGCTGATCCTTTTGGATTTAGCTGCTGTGACACCTGTGACCACAGGGGACAGGTCTGATGGACACAGGCACACCCTTCTCACAGCTGGCAAAATGCAGAGAGCTTCCAGCAGAGCAGGATGCCAAATTGAGGGGTGTAGTCATTGTGGATGAGAAACCATTTCCACAAAGCAGTGAAGGAGAGAGACCCTCTGGGTCTCAGCTGCAGCTCCATGCAGGCAGGGAGGCCGTTCCTCAGGCATCCCTAATCTAAGCAGCTTTGCAACCCCAGCTTCCCCTCCTCAGTGCCCAGTCCATCCTGGGCTCCTAGTGGCTCAGCACAGTGCCTTGGTATGGCAACATGCTGGAGTTCATAGCAGGTGTCCCCAACCCTTCTGTGTATTTTTGTCACGCTTAGCAATCTCAGCAGCTGCATTGTAAATATTTCGTATTCCTGTAGTACATAACTTGACTTTATTCTAAAAATCCAGTTTTGGAGAAAAAGGCATTTTGATGATAGTGAGAACTCTTCACTTATTAGGACACTGGAACTGATGTTTTCTGGGGTTTCTGTTGTATTGTTTCAAATGATTTTTTCAGTTTTGAAACACTTTCTTCTAGAATATTTTACTGAGGAGGTAAGTAAATCAGATGTGTTACAGAAGTATCAGCTGTTCCCTCATCTGCAAAACTAACTACTGTCCAGGTCAATCCAAACAGTGGCAAAGAATCCAATGTCTGCTATGTGCTGAGCATGCATTGCAACAGAGGAAAACTTATTTTTACTTCCAGCATATAACTTCACAATAAAAACAAAAAAAAAGGAGTTGACTCTTTTAACATCTGCTAGCCGTGGAGTTGAACTAATTGTAAAAAGACTGTTTGATAGAGTATTCATGTTTGTTGTTATTGGGTTAAGGTATTTGTTATGTATAAATGGCTGACTTGCTTTTTATGAGAATTTGATTGTAAAAGCATCATTGGTAGCACAAACAGTAACACGTGAAAAACTATTATTGTTGTTTAATCTTTTTGGACACCTCATTATTCCAGTGAAACTGCCATTGTAGCTAGGATTCTCTCATCTAGTTTTCCCAGAGAGCTCTTGAAGTGTCTGTCCTTTTTAGCTAACTACAAAGAGCCTGCACAACTGCCTTTGAGAAGATGTGTAACTTTAAGGTAGTTAAAGTCAGATGAGATGAATCCCACACAGCTCCACCATTCTTCCATTCTGACCAGCATGGTACTCAAGCAGTACTCTATCCAGACTGGCAGCATAGAGACAGAGCCTAAAAATTTGTGTTTATTGAGCATTTCAGTAATCTTAAAGCATACATTTCCACTTTCCCTTGCTAGTATCGTCTTACTCATCCTTATACACTTGAGTATTTTTTCAGGGCTTACTACAGATTGTTCTGGTTAGTATGAAGTACAACATGTGCCCGGGTTCCTAATCACTTACCTGCTACTTGGGCTCTCAGAGAAGAACCTTCAGTAGAGCATTGGTTGGGTTACGCACTCCCAGCTTCGTTTCTTCATAAAATCAGAGGTTTAGAAGAAATGTTCTACCAGTTTAATTTACTGGAATGGACAGCATGAAGGTACTGTAATTGCCCCAAGATCAAGCCTCAGATTTCAAATTAAGGCAAACACTGTGAAACTTCTTCAACAATCAGTCCCACTGACTAAACACATTGCATCTCATGGGCACCATAGCTAAGGGACACTCAGGTACCTAACTCTTGTTTATGATCTACCAAAAGTAGTGAGCAGAAATGTGAAAAACTGTCCCTTGTGTCATAAACTTTAGCCCACACCTTTTATCAATCTAACTAATATCTTTTAATGAGATATTTTGAAAAGGCACATGCTGTGTTTAGTGGGTGTTATCATAATTGTATTTTCTGGTAACGCAACACATATCATGGGATTCTGATCTCCTAGTTCCATTTTCTGACAACGTTACAGCAAGAAATCAGTGGGCCGTGGCAACTTCCAGAGTAGGATCAGTTGCATTTATCTGGCTTCAAGAAAAAGTATGAAGCAACAGATTTGTCTCTGACTTTCAAAGGTCACATTAAACTTAGGCAGTGTGCCTACATAGGCATTAAAGTGCAGAGATGATAGATGGTATTACCATCATGCTCTATAGTGTATTAAGAAAAGCTGCTCATTTTGCACAGTATATGGGATAGCAGGTACAATGTTTGTACACTGTGTTCCATGGAAGAGTAACCATTAATCTTTTATCTATGACTGAACACTTTTTCCAGCTTTAGATAATGTCTGGCAAAGAGTACAACGAGAACATCGCTACACAGGCAGCCTGAGATTATCTGCAAGCTGCAGTGATGGAAGGCTGAGATAGCATGTACTGTTCCTCTTTGTATTGCTAATGCACGTATTGATTTTCAGCAAGTCCCTCAAAACAATGATTTGGAGCTCACAGTAATTTCAAAAGTATGCTGTGTTCTGGAGGATCATCTTCTTTATGCAGTGGTACTATACAAAGTGCATGTCTAGTCAGAGGAAGATAGTTCAGTTCACATAATGCTTACCTTGCCAGTGGAATCAGCTGCTTTTCTCAGCATGTAAAGAGGGAATATGAATCTTCCAAGTTACTAGAACCATTAATCATCAGAGCTGACTAAGAAAAATAAACTCAAATGTTGAACATAAGAAATGAAAATGTGTCTGTTCAAAGGGTAATTGGTTCTTTAAAAGTAAATTGACTGGAAATGCTGATAACCTATGCATAGGGTCAATAAAATCATAAAGCTACAATAGAAAAAGTGATGTCAAGACAGACTTCTTAGACTGCCAAAAGAAGTCAGACTTGAACTACTGTGTATTTCATAAATAAACAATTGTGTCACTATCTAAGAAAACATCAAATAATTTAAGCTTCTGATCGTAGCCACTTTTGTTACATGGGCAAGTTTTCCACTGACTCCCCTATGACTAGCGCTTGGGGGAAAGCCAAAGGAATTAGTCCAAGTCTTGACAGGTGATTAGAAGTGACTGTCTGCACCCCTGCATCCAGGATTTCCCAGTCAGAAATGCAGATGCAGCCAGGAGGATGCTTGCACGGCACACATCTGTGCTTCCAGACACCCCCCTGAGCTATCCTAATGGTGCTGCTGCTGCAAGAGAAAGACATGTGTGATGAAGCATGGACCTGGTGAACACTGGAGAGGGTGCTGGAGTCACTTGTGACAGAGACGCATAGAGAGGCCAAATGCACATCAGATTATTTAAGCATAGAGCCTGCTGCTTTCTGTGTTTGCAACCTCAGGGGCAAATCAGCAGTGATCCCGCCCACTGCTGGCACAGAGTTTGGGCAGGCTCTTCCTCTGGACGGATGCACCACTGATGTTGGGACTATTGCCATCACCAGCACCTGGGCTCCAGTTTGCGTCCTGCTTGCTCCCCTTCCACTACACATCACCTTTAACTAATTATTCAATTATTCCCTGTAAAACATGGAACCCTACTGCAAGACTTGATTTATTAGTGTCTGTGGAGGGATACTGGCATCTCACTGGCAGTGCCAGTTTGAACAAGTTTCAGCAGCCTCTTTAAGTGAATTATTAACATGGAAATAATTGCATCTGAGTGAAGGTTGGATATATATGCTCTGTTGGCATTCATTCAAAACCAGTGGGAGACAAATAATGAGTGTGGTGTCAGATAAATCTCTAATTAAAAAAAAACAAGAAGGTATATTAATCGCACAAGTTGAAAATCCTTGGGATTTTGTTACACAGACATTTTATTTCTGATCAGTAATTCTTTTTAATGGATTTTTAATATGTAGTATGCTAACATATGAACTACTATTGCACTTTACCATCAGAAAGAGCTTCAAAATACTGTGATGAAACTGGAAACTGGTTCCGCCATCCTGAGAGCAACCGAACTTGGTCCAACTACACTCTGTGCAACTCTTTCACCTCTGAAAAATTGAAGGTATGCTACCGTTAAAAAGGCAGTGATTGTCTTGGAATGGTTTTTGGCTGGGCTAGCAGCGAGGCACATGTGAAGAAGGTCAGAATAGTCTTTATCTTTCAGTTTAATTTGTAGCACAGACGTTGAATAGCATTGGCCTCCTAATTTTAACTTATTAAAATTATTTCACGAATTCTTAGATCTAAATTAGATTTAATACATGTTTGCTACAGGCTGGATGATTTAGTAGCAATTCATGTCATCAACTTCTCTGCATTTTTCAAATGCATTTTTTAATTCTATGTTTTTTTCCTGATTGTCCAACAGTTATAAAATGATCCGTTAGAGTTTCAGTTTTGTGTTCTGTAACCAGAATCTTCCAAGCTGTTGATAACTTCTTTGCAGGGCTGGAAATCCTAAAATAGGTTAAGATTATTTTCATAAGCAAAGAATATCACCCTTTACTCACTCCCTTTGAATAGAAACATTTATGAAGATTCCATTTTGCCAGATAATTCTACAAACCTGAACACATTTGTATTTAATAGTTTAACTGAAGTCAGAGTGACTATTTACACTAATAAATTAAGCATTTGAATCAATATTTCCAAAATTGAGTTGCTAAGCTGAAAAAGGAGATCAAAGTCTAAAAGCAACAAAAGAAAGAAGGAGAAAGAAATCTGAGAAAAGCTTTTAAGAAAGAATTTAGGTAAGCTCATGAAAATAAACATATTTCTCAAATGTGAACGGAGCTCCAGGAAAATCTGATTACAGATTTGTGACAGAATAATTTGTGACTTTGGAATTATGGCAGGGAAAGTCAGAAAGTGATTTGATTTGGGGTTTGTCTTGGAGGATCTTTTATAATACAGCCAAAAACCTGTATGTGGTTATACTTAGTAATGACCCAGCATAAAGAGCCTTGGAAAAGTCTACTGGACTAGGCAGGAGGTGAATTCTAAAAGTTTTTGCAGCATGAGGAATCATCATGGTAAAATGGGGCTCACCTATGCAGCAAAGAGAGTAATAGTAAGAATCTCAGCTCACAGAGAGATTAAATGCAAGCACCATAAAAATACCATTTTTCCAGATGTTGGCCCATGTAGAGAGGCAAAAAATGTAGTTCTGTTGCCTATTGCCCATGCCTTCCAGAAGAAGAATGTTGAATATCATTCAAGCAAAGTGCAGATAGAACACAATGGAAAATTATACGTCCCTTGAGATTGCTCTGAAACAAAAAATAATGGAAAATGCAGAAAGAATCTATCTTTACAGAAATAGCAAGTTGGATTATGACCTTCAGTCCAAGTCTTCAAAAATCAGGAGTATGCTTCATTTCTAGAGTATCTTCATGTACCTATAGGGAGTCTAATTAACTAGGGAGATTATATTTCTGTTTAAGAATTCTCTTTCCTCAAGAGAAGAACTCTAGAGGAACATGGGAGGAAGAACATTTAAATGTTTCTATTTCAAGTATTCTAAACCCCCAAAAGTGCATAAAATAAAAGATTTGTGAGTCATTATAAACCCTGTGTATCAGAAAGGCCATCAGAGACTGCCATTTCAAGGAGTGCAGAGGTTAATAAAATAGTTAATTGCTTGTTGAAGCTCATTGGAAATAATAACTTGCAGTATTTTGGAAATGAATCACTTAAAAATCTCATCCTGGTCTTAAAAGTGCGAGACCATAAGCTTTATTATCTGAGAGTTCAGTCCTCTCTGATCCATCTTCATTGTTGTATTTGGAAAGCTTTTTTGAACAGTTACCATAGTAAGTTTACATGGAGTAATCACAAAAGCTATGCTGAGTCCCAGATATACCTTTGAACTGATTTAGCAGTTGTATGCTAAAAGGTAGAGAGCCTGTGTCAACAGAAGTCCTTTGGGGTGCACACAGACTTGCATGCAGCTATCTGGAATCATTTGCTACTTAGAGCTGTTATTTGGTAAGGGTTGTATACAGAAGAGGCAGACAAACAAAACATCTATGAAAATTCATCTGTAAATTAAATTCAGACTTTAAAACTTTATCAGTCTTGTGTTATATAGCCACCACTTAGTATGCAATGAAAGAAATGTCCCACGCACACAGGTAAAAACCTCTCCCACTTCTCCATATTCAGAAATCTATCTTGTCTTCTTTACACTCTGATCTGCCCTTTCTGGGGTTGCTGGAGCTCTCAGAAAAAAAAACTTTTGAAACATTTATGGTCACTAGAATGTTGTGGTTGGCCATTGTGGAAGGAAAGTAGGAGATCTAGAATTTTTCTGGCTAATATGCGTGCTGAGTGATACTTGTATCATGTCTACATAGCCAGGATGGTGTAAATGTGACTTCGTTGTAAATATGAACCAGTCCACCGCACCTCTTAGGTTAATGAAAGCAGGATCTGATTCTGAAGTCGTACAATGTCTGAAGAATAAACCAGATGAGAAGATGTGCACCTGTGCTGAGAATAGCTTTGTTTTCCATTTTTTTAAAATCTGTTTTCACCTGCAGTTCTCAATTGGTTTGGAAATGCCAAAAAATGTGAGTGGCAAAACTTAGGACTGCAGAAATCAATTAGAGGCATGCCAGATATTAGCTGAATGTGCCTGAAACGAAGGAGTTGCATGAAACATGTCTTCTCCCTTTATTCTTCTTTCTTTGTCAAAAGCACACAAAAGATGCAAAGAGGGAGTAATAAGAAGCCATGCTCAAAATGCTGCACAGGTACTTACAAGCTTTTCATAGAGAAGGGTGTTCATAAAAAATTCATCTAGTCATTGAAAAAGGAAAATTGCCCTTGCATAACAGAAGAAAAATGAATGAAATACAGGTGAAAATAAACCCAGCAGAGGAACCTGCTATCCAGTCGTTTTTCAAGACAGGCTGATATTATATTAGTGCTTTCAGAAAAAGTGGAACAGTGGAGCTTGGCATGCCATTAGCCTCCCACAGTATTCTGACAGCTGGATGATGCTTAAGAGTTTGGCTGAGACCATTATATGACATTTAAATATTGCAGCATTCTGATGCCATGGTGCTGTCCCATGATTTTGCTTCACTGTTGGCACACAAAATATGGATAGGCCTATCATAGATCTTGATTATATTAGTAAAGTGAAATCCTGGTTATCTGTTTATACACACTGTTTTTACAGTGATAACAAGAATAGCTAGTTTCCCAGCAGGGAGTCTCACTTTAGTGTTGGAACCAGAATTGCCATGGGGTGTCTTGTTGCAATGTGGTTGGAGCTCCTGAATAATTTTTAACTCATCTACTGCTTTCATGATTTCTTGGACCTTTGTCATAAGCCACCAATGACTTGTCCTCTCCAAATGGAGAATCCTGTAATTTGCACTCACGTGTCACAACACAGCAACTCTAACTCCTCAGTTATTTTAGTTGTTTTTTTTTCACCTTTTCCAGCTTGGCTGTGTCCTTCCTAAGAGGAGGCCAGAAAGATGTGGGATGTAAGTTTTAAACAGAGACAAAATGATGTTTTACCTCCAAGGCTGTTCCTGTTGATCTCTGATGTTTTCTTGACTCTTTAGCTATCGTTACAGATTGAGTCAGCAATTCAGAGACCTGGCCATGATTACTTCAAGATCTTGGTCCTGAGTTTGGTTGCCAGTTTGAAGTTCAGCATTATGTAGGCAGGACTTAGATCACTTGTCCCTGCTTTTATCCTTCTTGAAGTTCACAGGATATCTTATTGACCTCTCTCTTAGTTATGTGAAGAGTCTGTTAGTATTCTCTAGAAGAGCAAAGTATGATCTGGAGTCAGAGATTTCTCTGCATCTTCACATCCTCAGGTCATTAATGAATACATTGAACAAAAAGCCAGCTCCGATACCTATCCTGAGGTCACCTAACTGACTCATCTCCATCCAAAAGTGACCATTAAGCTTTTACTCCCTGCTGCTTAAACAGCTTTCAGACTGTAAAACCTTTCTTCCAATCCTGTTTTCTTCAATACTTTCTTTTGGTGTGGAAACTTTCCATGGGCTTTTTGACAATCCATATGTATTATGTCTGCTGTGCTCTCCTAGAGTTTGGGAAACTTAGTTATGCATAGTTTAGGCAGAGATCTTGCCAGTGAATTCAGTGCAGCAGAAAAAGATCAATTTATGTAAGAAACACTTATCTTGTCTTTAGATCTTGAGTTATGCTATTTAATGTAATGCTGCTATTAAAAGAATATTGCAAAAGAACCTGCAGAAAAAAAAGAAAGAAATACAAAATAGGTTGATTTTGTAGATTCTTCCTCAGTGAGAAAAAAAAAAATGAGTGCCTGCCAATTGTTCATGTTTGCCTTTTCTTTTTGTTAAATTTCAGATGGCGTTCATACTTTATTATATGGCGATCGTTGGCCATGCTTTGTCTATTACATCCCTGTTGATTTCCTTGGCAATTTTCTTCTATTTCAAGTAAGTGTTTCTTACAAACACTCTCTTCTTTTCATGAGGGATCTCATGTGGTAACTAAAGAGAAGCTTGGAAGGGAACATGGCCAACTCTTCCGAGTGTCTTTTTATATAATACTGATGGAATGAAAAGCGTCAGCACAGGGTCCTCTCACCACTGGGATATCTTTCAATGGTGTGTAGTCAAAATTATGATGTTGGACTTTTCAAAAGTGGTGTGAAAGGGCCATCCATAGGGAAATGGTGTAACTGGGAATCTGGTAAGGCTCTTCATTTACCAGTTGTCTGTTGTTCCTTGGAGAGCATGTCCAGACCGTAGAAGTAGCAGAGACTTCACACGGCAGTGGCGTGAAGCCTTCCAGCTCCCAAAGAACAGGAATGCCCTCATCTGTTGCAAAGGGACTGATCTGTTGACTTGTGTAGGTGCTTACAGAACTCATCACTAAGGATGAATTTAACACTAGTGTTACAGCCTATCATTTTCATTGATATGAGAAACAGTAATGTTTTATATCAGAACTTTAAAGGAAACTAAATTGATATTCACTGAAGGTGTTGCAACTATGGTATGGTAATGTCCTCAGTCTTGTCCTTTAGTGAACCTGTCTGCACACTATTTATTACAGCAGCGAAGGAGCAGTGGGAGCTCAGATTTGTTCTCAGACATTTAGTCACAGTTTCAGTCACTATCAGTAGTAAGGGACCGTCTGGGAACAATCTTCTGGTTTCACTTCAGGGAATTGCTGATCGCTAGAAGACACCAAAGCCAGTACATTTCTAGCAGATTAAGGGCTCCATTTGTTTCTTTATTTTCAAATCACATGAAAAGTGGAGGTATCTAGACATGTCTAAACCACACTCTAGCCAAAGAGGATTTCTCAGTAGCAGTGTAAACATGATGCAGGGAGATTACTGTGGGGAAAATATTGGAGAATAACTGCTGGACAGGGCCCTGAGCTATTGTACATCCAGAGCTATGCTGACTTGCATGAGATATATTCTTCTCCAAGCTTTTAAGCAATCTTTTTCACGTATGTAAATTTAAGGTATATAACATTACTGTAAACTGCAGACCTCTGGGATGTCAGAAACTGGGTTATGATGTCCATTCAGATACTTCAAAAAAAATGACCCAGATGGGATTGTATTATCTTACTGATTTCAGCAGAGGAGCATCCATTACTTGCAGTCAGAGGACAGGGCCATTACTTCATGACCAGAGAAGTGCTCACCAGCTTTAGAATATATCTGAAGATAGCTGTAAGGTAGTCTAAAAGGACAAGTGACGTTTTCTGAGATGATTGGATGCAAACTTTTTTTTTCTTCACAATCTTCTGTGCAGGGATTAAGAAGGAATTGTTAGACAATAATGGCAACCTACAGCAATTAATTAAAGTCCATCATTGTTGTTACTATAAAGAGTGTATTTTTTAGAGCCTGCAAGAAAATATTTGAAGCTAAAGTTGTCAAATATGTCAGAAGACAAATAGGCCTGTTTCAGAGTAGCACTAAGCTTTTTTAGAAGTCCTTGATGAGCATTCAAAATACAATTTTTCACTTCTTTATCATTATTCTCATATAAAGATATGTGATATTCTTTTGTGTATCCATCAATCTATTTCAGAATTTCAAAGGCATATATGTAATCCAAAAGTGTAGAATACTTCTAGACATACTTAGTTATCTTCCCTGTCTTTAGTTATCTTTATCTGTCTTTATCTAGAAGACAGATAAAAGAGCATGGCTTTTATAAATAGGTCACAAATTTTATTTGTTTTTATTTGGTTGATGTTTCTATAAAACCGAAAGTCAAAAAAACCCACCCCCTCAAAACTGTCAACTTGGTACTCAAATATAAGAAGTACACCAAATACATTTTTTTTCAGATCTTAGTGACCAAGACAGTAACTATGAATTATGAGCAGTTTCTAAATTAACACCTTCCCACTCATGCCAAATCATTAATCTATATATGCTTTGTTTTCAAAAACAGCAGGATTCATTCTCCATATTTTCCAAAGCAGTTTTTCACTCATTGAAATTTCAAAGTCTGTAAAGAGACTAATTGGCATTTTTTTCCATTCTTTAGTGTTGTAGCATTAACTTAAAACAAAGGGTGTTTCTGTAATCATTGGACTTTCTGTAACCAGTAAGTCCAAGTAATTGAAGTACAACCAGTGCATATTCTGTCATGACCATTTAGTTATAAACATTTCGTATGACTCTTGTAGCGCAGAGGTTTTATATGTCTAGACTAAATGGCATTTGTTAAGTATCTTGGAATTGGTAGGTTTAATGTGTTGCATCATAACTCAGTAACTTCAATACAACATGAAATGCTTTACATTCTGGATTGTAAGATATCATCAACTTCATTAACTGAACTTCTAAGATGTGTGTTTTGGCCACAAATACAAATATGAAGATTTGTAGAAACCATCATTGCAGAGCAAACACAAAATTCCATCTTAGATGTGTATATAACTGTAGAAATTTGTGGTTAAAAAGATGTTCTTGCTGAACCTCTACCTCTAGAGGACAAGAGATTGTTGTCTGACTCTAACAATCTGCAGTGAAAGTTGCTCCACAAGACCCCAGATACTTGTTACAGTGCTTAAATCAATTGTAGCCTCAAAGTCCCTGTATTATTTAACTCAAATTTTACATGAGGGACCTTAGCCTGTTTCCGGTCTCAACTTTATTACCTTTGCAGTCTTTCTGAAAACGTACTCGTTATGTTGTATGATAGATCCACGTGCAAATCTGGGAAATATATCTGTTAACAGGTCAAATATTGTGGGTTCATTATTCCAAACACATACCAGCCAGTAAAATCAAGAGAATAGCTGAACCTTTTGCATCTTCTTGCAGAGGACTTAAGTCCTTTTTGAGATGGTACAGAGATGGTATATCCACATGAAAATGCAGAGAAACAGAAAACAGTGTTTCTAAGGCAGAACAGAATAATGAAGATATTTTTAATGAGAGTACAAGAAAGCAACCAATACTGAAGGAGGACAGTTTCAAAAGAGGTTGAGATACTCTATAACTCAGGTGAGAAGCCACGAGTCACAGAACAGGGGGACCTGGATATTCTGAATGAATTCGGTCAGACTCCAAATAATTTTACTGGCTGGAGCACAGAAGTGTGGTAGGATTGAGTTTTATATTTTGGTTCAGATTGTGTGCTTTCTAATGAACATTGTCTTAGTAGTGTTATGTAAATCTTCTGCCTGGCTGCTTCATCTGCTGCTGATCCCTGAACAGGTTCACTGTGGATGAGATTAGAGTGTCCATACAGTCTGGAAAAGAGTATGCTTAGTAACCCGTGAAACCTATGAAACAGGAAATGCAATGGTTGGACTTTTCATAAGCTGTAATAGGAGACTATAAGATTATAGGCTTAAAGTTGGTGAATAAAAAATATGCGTTATTAATTCTGGTAATTTCCAGAGGATCAGTTTGATGAGTAGCTGTGATAACATGTGTTAATGGGGTGTAGAGATAGCTGGAGATTGCCTAATGAACTGCTGAATTCCTATCTCTTCTAAGAAACAGAGCACAAAAGCACAGCTACAGTAGTGCATTGAGAAGACCGGGATCTGAAATCTTCTAGCCAGGCTCCAGAGCTCTATGGGGCAGTTTGGAAAGGATTTGGTTAAAATGTCTACCCAAAATGGTCCAGAAAGGTAATTGCATTCTTCTGGGACCTTGCAGTGAGCAAGGAAGGCTCAGGTTGACTCACTGTGAGCTCTGAATCACTGACAACTCAGTCCTGACCATTCCCAGGCCACGCTGAAAGACTCATCTGACAACAGCCTTCCTGAAAGCAGTACTCCTCCCCCTCTCCTCCTCCTCTGCTCGTCCTTTCCTTTCAGTGACTAATCTGTAACACAGACATTACAGGGAGAAGTAGAAAAAGGGATCAAAACAAAACACAGCAAAATGAGAGGACAAAGAAGAAACCAAATTAAAATCATAAGGAAGTAAGAGTAAAGCTGTATGGGAGCAGTCGTCTTCTTACCTTCAGCTGTCTTCTCCCATCTGGATATTGAAGTGATAGATCATTTGGCCTTCAATAGAAGGCAAGCTATCAATCAGATGGTCAATCAAATAGTAAGAGATGGTTTTGGAGCTGTACAGTAGCTTTTGACTGCAGAGGTGGCAGTTAATAGCTTGCAGAGGCTTCTGTTTCAGAATGTGAGGAAAAATTCTTCCCATGTATAAGCAGTCTTTCCTGGCAGAGATTTATTCTCCTTTGAATTTGAAGCATCTAAATTCATAATTATCTGGCATCACGGATGCCAATACAGTACTTTTGGAAGGGAATATTGAATCAGTATTGATAAGCATTGATAAGCAATATTAATTTACGACAAGAGGCAGAGTATTCATAAAGCAGAGTGCCCAACAGTTACATGCATGTTAACACTATTCCAATATTTTTATAGTTGCAGACTGAGACCCCATTGTCTTACATGATAAAATGCAAAAGTCTCACTTCTAATTGAATTATTAAAACAAAGATATTTTTGTAAATGTAACTGGGGAGTACAGTAAGTTTAGGTCTGTGAGAACAATAGATGTTGTGCTGTGAATGTACCTGCCAGTATCACTGTTGGCAAGGCTTTTAAAGGAAGTTGAAGAGGGATAATGTATGGAAGGATCAATTGTAGAAGTTTGTTGGGAGTTTTCTCCAGGGAGGATGTGGTAGAAAGCATGAAAATAATTGTCTGAAAAATAAACAAGTGGCCAGGAGATGGAAAATAACTGAGTGGGGGTGAAAATCAGTGTTCTCAATATTCATGATTGAGGAATAGTAGATTCACAGAATAGATCTATGAAGAAAATAGTGCCAAAAATGCCTCAGAGATCAATATCATAAATGCAATAGAAAAGTGAAGGTAGGAACTCAAAAATAAGGGTGCCTATGTGTAAATAGGAGGTCCTACCCCTGCTAAAGGAAGTATAGGAAGCATAGGAAAAAAGTGAAACACGGGACAAACATACAAACCGTAGGAGATACTGAAAGTCAGAGACACAACTGATGGAAGCACAGTGACATAATGAGAATTGGAGTTTTAGGTCTGGATGATTAATCATGCCTTTTTGCATAGTGATTAATAAAGCCGAATAGGGAATGTACAGAAAGTTGACTGGAGGATGAAGAGCATCTTTCAAAGACACCTTTAAGGAATGATTAGAGAATCTGGAAAAGAGCCAGAAAGAGAGCTAAGAGAGGTCAGAGATGGAGAATATCACAGGTGACTGTCAAAACCAGAAGGGGGAATGAGCTTGGGTTTTGCTAGGAAGATAATATTGCAAACTGCTGAGCACAGTTTCATGTGCAGGGCAAGATGGGTAGATGGGTAAGATTGGAACCAAAGAAGAAGGTTTCCAGACAGAATTGATGGCAAATTTTCAATAAGATAAGAGATGAATAGGAGAAGGGAGATGGAGGTATAGAAAATAATTGATAAAACAAGTTGGACCATGAATGAAGCTGAAAATTAGAGAAGCCAGACTTTCCATTATAAGGGGAGATGCTGAAAAAGAGAGAAAGAAGAGAAGACTGGGCAAAAGGAGTTTTCCTCTCAGGGCAGACCAAGTCAGGAAGGTGTCGTTGCCATTTTGATGGAAAATACTAAGGGTCAGATAACTGAGGGTAGGGAAATATACACTTCCTGATGCAGTTAGATCATTAACATGAAAGCTGTAATCAAGGAAGAAAAGTTAAAGAGATTGTGAGGGAAGGATGAGGGCAAGCAGGGCAAAGAGCTTGGACAGCAGTTGGAGGCAACATATTTGGAAGGACAGTCCAATTTCATAGAGAGGTAAGACTGGGAAAAGCCAAGAAAAGCAGCGAGGAATGACAGGAATGAGAATGGAAGCCCACATACGTGGCAGGGACTATCACAAAAGACTGACTGTCTGTAGTAGTAGCCACGTGGTGAGGCAGCTGAAGAGACAAGGGTCTGCGTCTCTGTGACCTTGAGCTGAACAGACTGCTCAAAGTGATGGGGAAATTTTGATTTATTGAGGATGGGATGCATGTTATCAGGACTGCAGGAGAAAGACAGAGGGTGAATTGTACATGGTAGTGTCCCTAGACAAGTGGAGCCAGTAGTGTAGATGAAGTGTAATGATGGAGAATGGGGAGAAAGAAAGAACCGGGACCAGACAAACACTGCTAGCGCAGAGGAGAAGAGGAACATTAGGCTTGATTTGTGATGGGGGCAAATACAAGTGAAATAAGCACAAGAACACAGTGTAGGATAGGTCAGTCCAAAGAACAGTCTGTTTTCCCCAGTATCCTATCCTACAGGAGGTCAAACTAAAGGTGCACTTAGCCTCATATCTGGTGCTCAACAGCTGCCTATAGCTAATGCTAAAATAACATAAAATCAGGACATTTGTAAAGAGGTACTCTTCCTTCTAGCCCCAGGGACTTCCATCTCATAGACATTCTGAACCAAAGAGAGTGTCTTGGTGGGTATAGTAGATCAACAATAGTAGTAAGAATTGCAGGAGGATGTTGACTATAGCCAGCAAGGCAATCTAGGCTAAAGGAAGAATTCCATCCAGTGACTCACAGAAAAGGTGTAAGGACAACTAAGAATAAATGGCAGGCCACTAAGGAGGCAAAAAAAAAGGAAAATAAATAAAGAAGCAAATAAACAGATAAGGAGAAAGGAGTTCTCTGTTTTTAGAAAAAGTGCATTCTGCATTAACCTCCACATACGGAGCAGCTGAAAGTCACAGCCAGCACACAGTTCCAGACTGTGAAAGACTTACATGCCTCAGTAAGAAGCAATATTTGCTTGTCTTCGTTGTTCCTTTACCTGCAGGATTCACCAGTTTATTTTCAGTGATCACTGAGGGCAGACATCACATCACTATCTAACAGCTCCAGGAACACTTTTCTGCCATCAGCTCCGGAGGTGTTCTCTGCTCAGGGGTGGCCAAGGAGGTGGCCTGTGGATTTGGGTAGGAATTGGAAAGGGCAGGTGGTTCAAGACAGAAACTGAAGTCACGATTTAGTTGCACAAGAATGTTGTAACCTTGGGAAATTCTGCTACCCACAATATCAGAAATCCTTCCACCCCCCACGCTGCTGCTCCCTCTGAGCAGGAAAACAACCTCATCAGCTGGTGTCAGAAACATGCAGGATACCAACCCAAATCTCCCTGAAATTTAAGGGGATTCCCACACAATGTTCTCACCGCCAATTCCTAAAGCAGCAAATAATATTCATCGGAATATTGGAGAAATTGAGTCTCCAGGGAACAGTTACTTATCAAGCAATAGTCCTAATTTGTGCTACTTGCATCATGCACATCTAATAATTCTCAGTGTTCTGCTTCACCATTTAATATCTCAATTACCGTGAAACAAAGAAAGGCATCAAGGGATGAGAATGTAGCTGGATGGTTCTTTGCAACATGGCTAAAAAGCATGTGGTACTGAACAGGTGTAAAAACAAAACAAAAAAATTTGTCAGAGGTTACAGCTGCAATGCAAGGCATGTATTTTCCGATTATGCCTTGCCAAAAGGCATTCTTGAGAAATTATTGCCAGAAAGAGCTTGTTAAAGTGACTTCAGAAGAAAAATACTAATTTACAATGTGTACTCCATATTTTTCAGGAGCCTCAGCTGTCAAAGGATAACACTGCATAAGAATTTGTTTTTTTCTTATGTGCTGAACTCCATGTTTACCATTGCCCACCTCATCATCGTTGTGCCTAACCCAGGCCTTGTGAAAAGGGATCCTGTAAGTACTGCATGATTCCTTCTTTCTATCTTTACACTCAAATAGAATTACTACAGCCATATCAAAATGAGGCATGCCCATTCACCAGTTAATGATAGCCAGGCACAAAGAATTCAGATTCTGAGAATTGACCTTGCTCAGATCTTTCACCCAGCAGTAAAAAGCTTTGAATTTAGTACAAGAGGGAAAAGCGTCAGACTTGCTCCAGACTGCCTGTTCATACACATTTGTGTCAGATCCCCACCGCTCTTGTCAGCAACTGCTTGGTGTTTCCCAGCAAAGCCCCTCAAGGACAGATGCTTGGGCTGCCCAACTGCCATTTCTCACAAGCATGGAGAGGGGCAAGGATGAAGATGGATACAGCTTTTTTAACCCCCTCCTTTCTCCCTGCAAAAATCTGTTCACTGTGTTCTTTCTTAGGAAGTAGTAAATCAGAACGATAGCTTGGTTCATTCCTCTCAGAATGTGGCACAACCTGAGCCAGCCCTCAGCTGATAAATATGCATGGCAGATCTGTTACCCAGCTCTGACCATGCTCTCTAACAGAGCCATTGTCTTGTGCCTGCAGCCCTTGCTGATGTGAAATTAGCTCAAGCCTGGGAATCTCTCAAGTTTTGTCACAACACCAATCAGCTTGTCTTCTAGTAAGGTCATTCAATTATGGCCTCAACTATTTATCTGCTTCTAATTTTGTGAAAGCAATTAAACATTAGCACTTGATATTATCTGGTCACGTGTGTGTCTCTCAGGCATGTGCTCTCAGTTAAGTAAGCTAATTAAAGTGGGAAATTACAGACTAAAGAAAAGATCACCAGTCACAGAGACCATCTGGAAGTTTAAAAAACAGAACAACAAAAGAATAATTAAAACATCATACTTTGTTCCTCCTTACTGCATAGCATCATATGTACATATCCTGTGCAAGAGAAGCGAAGCAGTGAAAATACGCTTGATATTTGAAGATACAAAGCTGTCACGTAGTATAGCACCTAAGTGGAAGTAAGGTCTTTATCTTGGGGTTAAGAATGATACTTCCTGACAGCAGAAGTAAATTATCTGAAATGGTTTAAATTAAAACTTGAGGCCACAGCAAGGACTCTTGTTCAGTACAATTTCATTAAAAATCTGTATCCAGTGCCTTGGTGCTAGATCCATCTTTGGAGTGAAATCTTGATCCCAGTGAAGTCAATGACAAAGCTCTCAGAGGCTTCATTAGAGCCACATAGCCACAGGACAGACCATGGGGCGCTGAACATCACCTCACAAAGCCCCCACCTCAGTTGCTATGGCAGTGGGCACTACAGAGTTGCCATAGGCTGTCACCTCTGGTGCAGAGCTTCACAGCTGTAAGCAAGTTCTAGGCCACAGGTCCTAGAGAGAATCTGGGCTGCTGAATACACTCTGATGCCAAATTAATCAGCACATGGGAGCTGGCCAAGCCAGTGCCCTTCACTTGTAGGCACAGCTGAGTATAGCTGGGCTAGCAGGCCTGACCTCATCTCTTCCGCTATGTACTGACTTAATTGCTTTGATGAACAAAGGCCTTATTTTGCACTTTCTTCCTCCAAACACAATTTGCATATGTTTGACTCAGCAGTGAACTGCTATCTAGAACTGAAATACAAATCTGGGGAGAAGAGGAGCTGGGGTCTCTTGTTTTTGGTCTGCAGTCAAGTATGGAGTGAGAGCACACTCAAAGGAGGTAGCAAGATAATGTGTTCAGATCAAATTAACATGTCTGCCAACATCACTAGAAAGTGTATTCTGTTTTTGATGCTGATTAACAGAGCAAATGAAGACCTTCTAGCTTGTATTTTTCTATACCTGCCCCATCCTCTACTTTATTGAGTCAATTTAATATGGGTACTTGTGACTTCCTCTAGTGTGCTGCATTTATCCACTTTCTTCCTGTGCCTACTGAGCTTGTGTCTTGCGTGTGTGGTTCCTACCTCAAATATATACACAGAAATACTGAAGAGTGTGGAAGGAATTTTGGAGTCACAGATGCCCCTTACTTATGGCCATACTCAGAGTTGAAGTTGATGGTATTTATTCTGCAAAATAATAAATGTGTTTCCATCCCAATAGCTCCTACTTTTTTTTCTGCCTAAAGTTTCACAGCAAATTTTAAATATGCAATGTCATGGGAAAAGTACTTATGGTGAATACATATTTATGAGGATATCAACAAATCCATATCATTTGCAAAGGAGAAAGAAGGTTCTGTTAAATAACCAAGAGAAAAGACAGGAGGATTGAAAGAGGAATTTCATCCCCAACATCAAGATACCCACATTCGCCATGAATCTGGATACAATATGTGTGAGAAAATCCAAAGTATCATTTTCATGAGATATCATACTGCATTTTTACTCACATAAGTTTTGCTGCAAAGATTTTTAGGATCGTTCTACTCATGGAAATTGGTAAGTCAAACCCCTTCACATATTAATTCTAATTTTTCCTTTTTTTTTTTTCCTGTTGTCTGGTTATTTAATTCTTTCTCTCTCTCTCTCTCTTTCTCAGATTTATCTGGAGCTGAAATGACGGAAGAGAACGATGTGAGCCCAGATGGCTATATAAGAAGAAGAAGAAAAAAAATAGGTTTGGGGCACTTGAACAAAAAGAGCAGGAACACATGCATGAATACTTGTATATATGTTTTGAAAACTGTTGTGTAAGATAATTCTTTGCATCTTGTATCTGAAGTAGCAACTGCATTAATTATATTGTTACTGGAACAGATTTTGTAGGAAGGTGTGTCTTCTTTTCTGAGGATGACCTGCAGAAGAAGAGTTGTCTGTGAACAACACATTATGTTCTCTGTTAAAAAGCCTAGAAATAAAACTCTTGCTGCCCAATCTTTTAATATAGCCTTCCATATCAGATCTGTATTTTTCATTTTTTCTTATTTCACAAGACTAGTAATTTTAATACCAAATACTGATTGAGATAAAGGAAGATACAGCTAATGACTGGAGGGATAGCTCTGCTAATGAGAAATCGATAATTGAAACTGAATAATTGATCAGCTCCATGGGCACTACTGTGTTTGAAGATGAGACCCAAGTCAGTAATGGCTCAGCAATTAGATAGAAATGCTTCTGGAAAAGCTTCAAGAGATCTGATTGTATTTTTATCACTTTGTTGTTCTAGTGGAGAGAATACCTGCTTTCTTTCTCCAGGCAGTTCCTAGCCTCTTCATCTTTCATGTAGCAGTTTTTCCCTTACTTCTGACATTGTGTGGTGTGAAAGTTTCAATTTCAACTGCAGTTTTGTGGAGTCCATAGCAAGGAGCAGTCTTCCACTGGAAGCTCCTGGGAGCCCTGTGTGGGTTTAGCTCTTGCTGAGGTGGAAAATGCCCTGGACATGGTATATGAAATGCTGAAACCCATTCTTGCCTCCTTTTGTAGATAAGCTTTAAAGATTCTGAACTAGTTTGCCACTCTTCCTGCTGGTACAGCATGTTCTTCCTTCATCTAACAGGGCCAGCAGTATGTAGTCCCCTCCCATTCCCAAGCATTTCAAATTACCATGGGTAAAGCAAGGCCATGGTAGTAGTTAGTAATATTAAAAAATTTAGTACTCTTGTGAACACTAGGGCACGATAAAAAGTCTCATCATTGACCAGTTCAAGTGAAAATCTTGACTGCCCAAGTGTATTAGGCTTTCCTCCCTGTTGTGGTAGAACAGTGGAAATAAAAAGGAGCTGTGTGGGAAGATGAAGTCTGTAAAGTAGTTACTGTGATTTGTGGGGTTACAGCACTGTTGACTTCCCCTATTCTCAAAGGAATAAACAGGGTATGAGCGCCAAGAATACAAAGAGATTCACAGCATTTCAGCAACCGTGTTATCTTCTCACTATTGCACACAATTTTTGTCTCTTGCTATTTTCTGCTCTTTCTGATGTAGGCCGAGAGAGCCTTAGGGCTTTTAAAATACACATTTTTCAAATGAGAGATCCATGACTGACACCAGGGAAGATAAATGGCAGAAATACTGGCCTGTGTGGCCTATGTTTGCCAGCAGTCCCCTTGGGAAGCTGCAGGATGGAGCTCCACAAAGGATAAGGGTGCTTTCATCCTTAGAGTTGTTTCCTGTGTTATGCTCAGGGTAGAGCTTCAGGAGGCTCCATTCTTGTCAAATTAAACAGATTCTTCATTAAACTATTTCCAGAACTTTCCTGTCCCTCTTAAAGAATCTCCAGAGGCTTTCATCTTAGTACATCTTTTTCTTCATCCTGCTTCCGGGTAGAATACTTTAGAGGAACCTCTGCAACCAGTGTAAGCCCAAAGAGATGATTGAAAGCTATTCTGAAGTATAATACAAATGAAAAACTCTTCAGAACGATCAAGTCTTCTCCCCACAATGAAATTCAGAGATTAATGCAGAACTCTGACAAATTTTCAGGCTGGAATAATATCTGCATTCATTTTAAGACAGAGCTGTCAGTGTCTAAATGGCATGAAACAGAGCAGTAATTCCCATCATTTTTTCCCAAGGTCTTTATATTCTTGTTTATATCCTCAAAACTCTCAGAGTAATGGAGAAAACAAAGCACTGTGTAATCCTGGTGGTGTCAGATTCACTAATGTGATGTGCCATGCCATGCCCAGAAGATGAAGTATGGATGATTAAAGGATGTTCACAGCATTCAGAAATTACACTCCTGTGAAGAACATTTGTGGTTTTTATGGAACAACTATATCTGGACTGAGGTCAGCAAGCCACCGCCTCTGAGAAAGATCTGAGCTTTCACAACAAAGTTATTCTGGTTACTTTCTCAATGGTAAAACACCATCAAATTAACAGCTGGCTTCAGGAGGGAGGAAAAACAATTTAAGAGACAAAGTATTTATTTTGGGACAAATTTCTTCATTTTCCTATCCTTAGGAATAATTCTGAAATTATACATTGCAGTTGCTTTCTCTTCTTTTAAAGCAGTATCACTTAGTAGGCTCAAGTATCTCAGAGCGGCATCTCAAAGGGAGGGATGATAGCTTTCACGTAGCCCAGCCCCAAGGTATTTCATGTCAAAATAATCCAGGCTCCATGAGATTCTTCAGATGGTATTTCAGCAGTGTTTTCCCTACATGTGACCCCAGTGTTGTTTCCTCTGGAAAGGATCTTGTACTGCAAAATGCATCGTGGTCCTGCAGCTGAAGGCCCCAGACCCTGGGGTTTGTTTCCAGGTATTGGGCCTGCATCTTTTGTGCAAGAAAGGCAAGGAAGACGCACAGTCTCAGCATGGGTGGAAACCAAACTGCAGATTCAAATGTCCTTGTGAAAAGTCTGTCATGCTGCTATACATTTTTACACACCTCCACTGACCCTACAGGTCTTGCCATTGTGGTAGTGAGAAGTGAGCACACCCAGGACAGCTGATATCAAAATCAGCACAATTTCTGCATCTCCAGTCCCATTTAACACCTTTCTTTAGATTTCCTGCTTTTATTTCCTGGGACATCCTTCTTAACACGCCGTATGTTTAACTGCTCCATTAAGCTCATGGGGCCAGGCTAGCATCCAGAAGGGAAATCTTGCTATTCAGTAACTCACCCTGCTACCACCAGCTAACCCAGCAGTCTTCCTGCCTGGCCACAGTGTCCATAAGCAGCCACCAGGGCTTTCACATGAGATTGTCATAGCAGAGCTCTTTCTGTCTCTTTCTGTGCAAGGTGTGTGGATCCACTAGAGATTTGCTTCAGCTAAGGAAACCAGTTGAGCACAAGGAGACTGTACCTTGCTCTGCCTTGCTCCCTGCTTACTGCAGTGTTGGGTTCACCACATGAAACCCACAGGAGCCCAGCCCCATCCTGCTGTGTTCCGCGCTGCAGCCCAAGGACAGTGACGGCAGCTGGGAGCTTGGGGTGCATGGATGTGGCTGTGCTAGTCAGTGCCCATGATGCCTAATTCTGGGCTGGCTGCTTCTCGCAGTGTAGGCACGGGCAGGGATGCTGTTAAAAATATCCCTCAATGCTTAATTTCATATTTTGCTTTCTCGTAACACAAAACCTAGGAATCCTCTAAGCAACTGTGTACATTTTGTTCTGTAAATGGTTTAAAAGTATATTAAAACATTAATCTTATCCTGAGTCCTTGTGTGCCAGCTTTCTGACTGGAACACAGTTTATTGGATGACTCATAGTAGATATATTGTATAATGGTATGACGTTCTGATAGTCCATGATTTACAGCTACAATACTTAGCACTGTCCTGCTTTGGAAAGTCCTTTTAGTGCTTATTTGTGTAACCTATGGATTCTGGGAATTTAAGAATTTTTTCATAGAAAAGTGTTCTAATAACTAGAAAAAAATGCATAAGGCAGGTCAGTAACCAAACTTCAAGTTACTCCTTAAACATGCTAAGAATGTCTGAGAATGCATCTTATTGCCTTCATACTGAGTTGGAGTAAATCCTGTCTGGTCTCTGTGGGGAGCAGCACAACCTCTCCTCAAGAAGAGCTGCGTGCACAGGGGAGTTCTGCAGACGTGAAGAGAGCCCACGCTGACTGATCTTCATTGAGTGCAAATATGCTTATTTCCCTTTAAACAGAGAAATGCACAGCTATAGTTGTGGCCCATGTAGTTGGCTCGGCCAAAAATTAATAAGCTTGTTTGGCCTATTCTTAGCAGTCTATTTCTTGCAAGTGTCAGCCTGGGGCACTTCAGTGGATGGAGAACAATTGAGGAGAGGCTTCACTGAGCACACTGCCAGGCGTCTTGCCCCCATGGTGATGGGCCAGGCACTGCGGAGCTGGCAAGGCCAGCTGCTAAACCCAGGGCTCCCAACTCACAGCCTCCAGCTCTTCAACCAGGGAAGCATCACGGGAACACGGACACGGGGATCTGGGTGACTTGCCTTTCCTCTGCTAAAACTTAGCCTTCTTATTCTGACTGAATTACTAGCAAGACCTACTCAAAATCAATTAGAAGTTAATGTTATGTTTTGTTATTATTGATGAAGGCGATATTCTGGTTTTTATTTAATTCTGCAGTAATTATTGCTGATGCTTTCTCTCTGTCAGCCAATAACCAGGGAGAGTTTAGCAGGGAAATGGCATGTAAGGACCTTGAGTACTGTGTGCAGTTTTGAGCACCACAATAAAAGGACAATATAAAAGGGAACAGCAGGGAGGGTCAGGCTGGGGATTAGGAAAAGGTTCTTTGCCAGAGGGTGGTCAGGCACTGGAACAGGCTCCCCAGGGCAGCGGTCATGGCCCCAAGTTGCCACAGTTCAAGAAGCATTTGGACAATGTTCTCAGTCATAAGGTCTGGTTTTTGGGTGGTCCTATGTGGAGCCAGGAGTTGGACTCAATGATTCTAATGGATCCCTTCCAGCTCAGGATACTGCATGAGTCTGTGATCCTGTGACCTGTGAGGAGGGGCTGTGCCCTAGCCAAGGAGAGCGGCATGCCAACAGCATTGCCGTGCAATTGCAGGATCCTGTGTAGGCAGGTGGAACTTTGGGACCCTCCTGACAGGCCTGGAAAGTTAGCAGTATTTATAATGTGCCAGTAAATCCTGAAAAAAATCACCATTTCTAGCTCCTTCTTGTAAAAAGAAAATGATTTTTTCTTTCTTCTCCACGAAGTGGTTCCAGCATCCTTTTGAAACTTTTCATTTCATACCATAGCTGAGGTGTTCACATGAGTTATGTTATCTTTGCAAGATTTGCTAGATAGGAAAAATTTGTCGAACCGTGTTTTATTTGATCCCTTTTTTCCCCTGAGTAGTCAACCAGAACTTAGGGCCACTGCAAGCTGTTTTCACAACAACAGAAAATGAACAATAGAGGAGCTGCCCTGGAGATCGGTGAGAACTTCTGTGAGGACTTGCATCCATTGGAGCATTGGGAACAAGTAGCAGGAGGCAGCCACCCTATTCATCACAGGACAAGTAGTCCCTTGCCAGGCAGCATTCTGCCAAAAAAAAACACTTGCCTGTCCTCCTCAAGTCACACTGGTGCTGCTTTCTGAGGTGGTCACCTGGCTCTTGGGGCTTTCCTGATAACTTTGTCACGCTTCACTACCCAGTCACCCTCCTGTGCAGCACAGAGCTGTCTGTCTCCACACTCTCCAAAGGAGGAGCATTTCTCTGTCCTTAGCTGAAGAGATGGGCATACTAGACATCGCAGTAGTTATGGAGTTGCAGCAGAAGGGGTCAGATATTTCCTTCCAGCCTGCTCTGCTTGTGAATTAAGACCCTGCAGCTTAAGTCACCTGCACACCCACAGACCAAGAGCTGATGACATTTTACTCTCCGTCATGAGTCCCAGTGGTAGTAGCAACAGTGTTGGCACTGTGATAATCCTCTGAGTCCTGGATTTGACCGTCTGCATATTGTGTGAGGTACAATGGCAGAAAGAGCTTGTGTCAACCATTTTTTTTTTAATCTCCAAGTTATCAATCATGGAAGTGGTCAAAGATTTGCTCCTGCATCATCTTGCAGTTTCATTTTACTTGTTTCTGTAAGAATAAGCACTTCACAAGACCTCAGAGTCCTGCAGTTTTCCCAGCTAAGGCTGATGTACACTGAGATGTGCGGTTACATTTGCCATGTTTTATTCACACCACACATGAATCCAGTTCTCATCAGCAACAGGTTGCTCTGATCTAAGAAAAATACTCACTTTTCATGGGAGGAAAATATTTCCATGGCAGCACTCAGCCACAGCTGAAGCCTGCTGCAATTCTTAGCTCATCCAAAGTGAAGACTGATTTTCACTGCAGTTTGATTGATAGGAATTCAGCATAATTCATCGCAATGCATTGCTGTGCTTAAACTGTTCATGGTAACTTTTTCACATTTTTTCTCAAATTAATGTGATGTGGATCCAAGTACTAATCACACACATCCTTCATGTCTTGCCAATGGCAGTCTGTAACTTACTGCATAGCAAGTGATTACATTACTCTAAAGAGTCATGAGCTGTGTGCATAGCCATTACTCTAAAACATAGGTGCTTAATTTTATTTTCAAAGCCACGAGAGATAGTTCATGTGGAGGGCACAGGAAAGACGGAAATGTTGAGGAAATGAAACAAATTAAGTTTTGATGTATTGTTCTTCAGGAAACAAAGATAGTTCGTCTTCAGGCAGTGTGCTTTCTGTACATGTGTTAGAGCTACAGATAAAAGTTGCAGCAAGGGCTGGCTTTGTTCACGAGTTACTCCCTCACTCACAAAGTTCACTGAAAACAGCAAATCCTTCCTTTTTTCTTTTTTTTTTTTTTAACCTTTCTCAGCATACTTTGTAGGAACTGTTCAGACACAGTGGGGAAAAATGATGTGACTGCTTTGCTCTGTGTGGTGAGCAGAAGAAATGAAATGATAAAAAAAAAGTCCTTCAAGTTAATCCTATCAGAATTCTTTAAGCTGCACTATCAATGATCTTGTATTTTCAGAGGATCAAACTGCATGGTAAATATTGAAACAGAGCTAAATGCCCATGTTCTGGGAATTGCTTTGGGAATACTTTTCAGCAACAGAAGATGGTGCAGAGAATCACTATCAAACCTGCTTTTCTGGCCCAGAGGGACACTGTGAGTCCTCCAGGTGGACACAGAGCATGCAGTCCTCTCCTGAACAGTTGAAATGTCATGCTAAAGAGACAAGTCAATCCTAGTAAAAACATTGTCTCCAGTCCAGGTAATTCAGCTTGGAAACCATCTGGAGAAGTGAAGGGAAAGGACTATTTCCCTGTGGCCAAGGTGACAACTGTCACTTTGCCATCACTGAGGGGACCTCAGATGTCCATGTAGCTGCTGGTGCTCCCTGAAGAGGTCCCTGCATCACCCTCCTGCTCTATAGGCCTCCTGGGCTCTGGGGCCTGGTGGAAGCAGATGAACATCACAGCCTATCAGAGGAGGAGTGGTCTTTTCCCACACCAGCTGGTGAATGGACTCAGTGTGATTCTCTCCACCATCTGCTCACAAAGCAGCTGAAAGTCTCATCTCTCATCTGAGCCACAGATGAGAACCACCGTCCAGCTTCACAGCCTCACCTGTGTCCATGTCTTTTCATCTCTACCACCTGCAGCACTTGTCGTTCTCAAAGGAGGGAGTTCAGAGCTAGGTGTTGCTTACAGAGGGAGTGACTGACTCACAGGAGAGCTGAGCAAGTCTTTGACAATTCTGAGTAAAGTGAAAGAAATCACCAAACTGGAGCTCCAAGTTATGTCTTTCTCACAGCCTTCATCTCCTTTTAGAACAAGTTGCTTGGTATAAAAAACAATCACAGTTCTAAAAACATCTAAGGACTTTTGAAGGTGATTTTTTTTTACATAGTACTTTGTGGAGTGCTGTTATAATACATTTTTTTACTCTTTTGTGAAAATTTTTTGCTTCATTCATCTCATTTACAAAGTTTAAAATCCCTGTCACTGACAGGTGCTAAACCTATCTAAACCAGCAAGAGCTGGCAACTGTTTCACTTATGCTTTCTTACAGCTTAGCATTAGGATTTGCCTATGCCTGCTTAGATGCAGAATGCTGGTCAGTGTGTGACATTATCTCATTTGCCTGGCAGGTAAGCTGCAAAGTGCTGCAGTTCTTCCACCAGTACATGCTGGGCTGCAACTACTTCTGGATGCTCTGTGAAGGCATTTACCTGCACACACTGATTGTGGTGGCTGTGTTTGCAGAGGAGCAGCGCTTGCACTGGTACTACCTCTTGGGCTGGGGTACGTATGGTATGCTTTGTAGCAAGTTGGTGGATGCTTCAGTTGTTTGAATTTTTCTGGCATTACACACCTGAATTGTTGTATTCATACTTCTAGGTCAAAGCCTAGGACTGAGTTCTTGGGTCCTAAATTTGAGTGCATTTGTTTGTATGAGTCTAGAGACTCACAAAATATCAGCAGGTGTCAATATCTGTCATTTGCTGCTTCCTAGCATTTGCTGAAAGAAATGCTTAAGCTTTATTAAGCAAAGCTTTGAGAGTGAAATAGATTTTTAACCAAATGCATCTTTCTTCTGGACAGAACTTGTTTAGTTTTGTCACTTTGCCTGCAAAAATATTAATCTGTGACAGTACCTATAAAAGTATATTTATTCTGGAATGAGAAGGAGGACAATCAATATCTTACGTCCCCCAATTTGGAAAAACACAGCACATACAAAGAGGAACCAGAGCTTTTCAGAAATGGAATACAATATCGGATATACTTGGGTAGATGTTACTTTAAAGGAGAAGATACCATTTTACCCACAGAGGAGTAGATAATGTTTCTGTTCTTATTTTGGCTAACAACAGTGATCTCTATGGCATTTCAGGTGTCAATTAGCAAATCTCAGTGATATTCTGTGAGAGAGGTTACAAGCTATGCAAACTCTCTCTAGAAACATCCATGTTGACCAAGGAACTGTGACTAAGTCTGGTCCTTCAGCTCCAAATCTCAGATGTCTTCTGTTTTCACTGAGGGAGTTGTTGCCTTTTAATTATTAGCAACAACAGGTATTTATTCTTTATACTGCCTGGTCCAGTGAAAGGCCACATAAATACAACCAATATATTAGAGTGGAGTACCATTTATTTCCCATTTAAATCTCTATTGTAAATCAGTCTGCATCAGCGTTGACAGAAAATCATTAGCAATAGCTTTTTTCCAGTTTGGGAACTGTAAATTTCTGGCTTCATTCCAATTTCTTGTGAGCCAGGCCCTCTATTTGAAAACCCACTGGTGCACTAAGCAGTAAATGACAGATCTTTGTTCATCATCTCACTGCATTACGGTTTGCTTGCTTGCACCATCTCTTGCATTCCCAGACAAGCATAAAGAATGTACTTTCTATTTTTCACTCTTTTTGCAAATGTAATGCCTGATCAACATCACTTCATTTTTCATTATTTCATTTACAGTAGGAAAATGAAAAACAGCTCTCCTGCTTAAACAGAGGAAAAATAGAAATTGGTTAGATGGGAGAAAAATGAACCTGAATGTTCTGAAGAACTTTAAAAACCTGACTCCAACTGCTAGTTGGGCATCCAGTAGTAGACGCTAGAGAGTTTAAAACAGCAAAGCAGAAAGTTGTTTTGTTGTTGCTTTTTTGTTTTGGGGGGAGTTGTTTGCTTTCAGATAGCTGAGTCGTGGAGCAAGTAGCTGTGCTATCACAAAGTTTTCATAGTTCAGAATATTTGAATATAAAAAGTGTGGTGGTGCTCTCCTTTGGAAAATGGAAGCCCTATCTGAAGGGAAATTTTATACCCTTCCTTTTATACCCTTCCTTCCAGGTAAAACGTTTGCTGTCTTCATGTCTTGTAGCATAAGACTTCCTGAAGTATTGTCATTCTGTATCACATTATGCAGGAGAAAAGTGGGCGTTAACATATTTTTCTAAGTGACGTTCGCTTTAGGTAATGCATCCAATGCAACTGGGACAGCTGGCCTGCCATGAAAGCTTATGAGCTAGCTGAAATATGGTTGAAGGCATCACTGGCATCTTGATGGGTAATTCAGTGAAGATAACTGAAAGGGTGCTCATCAGTATTTGCAGCATTGCCTCAAACTAAACAGTGTCTGTGGGAATGGTGTGATGATCTACTGAGAGAGGAAAGGTCAATAGAAAGTGACACAACTCTGGCTGTGAAGTCTGCATCCTTATTAATGAAACTAGATGGACACTACCACACAAAGTAGTCAGTTGCACTTTCTAACTGAAGTAGAAGTCATTAGATCCTATTGCTAATAACTAGGCCTACCTGGCCACCCCTGAAGTTTGCATAAATCAGTGTAATTCTGCTGCTCCCAGAATCAGAACTCACAACTCACACAGTCTGACTTTAAATG
This sequence comes from Numida meleagris, assembly GCF_002078875.1. Lineage (NCBI taxonomy): Eukaryota > Metazoa > Chordata > Aves > Galliformes > Numididae > Numida > Numida meleagris. Next base: position 22,779,709 of record NC_034410.1, on the reverse strand, counting down.
TCCAACTATGTTAATCAATGAGGAGAGATACATTTCTACAAAGGGCAATTCAGAGCAACAGCAGCAGGTCGTGCTCTGAATTATAATTCATAAAATCAAGGTAAATGTACACCACAAGATGAATACACTCATTATTCCGTGTTATAACTAATCCCTATGCAAGACGATCTAAATTATTTTATTTGGAAAAATCTCTAATGATGTTTGTAAAATAACTTTGTTTAAAAAAAAAAAAAACTGAGCAAATACAAAAAAACACTTCCACAAAAGCTTGCAGATGATTGAATGCAATCTGACACAGGCAGATGTGTTTCAAGATGGTTGCCTTCAGGTGACACCTTCTCTGGCACGTGCTGCTGAGAATGTCCTTTTCTGTTTGCTATTGTTTCAGTGGGTCAGAAAATCACCTTTATGCAGGGCAAGAAAACAGCATCAGGTGGGTGCATCCAACTGTGTTCTGCTCCATCAGGCTGCTTCAGGCAGCTTCATCCACATAAAATTGAAAAGGGAATCACTTATTTGGGCAGTGCTGAAGCAGATTGCCTTCTGAATCCAACTGGAAATACAATTGAGCATAATTGCCAGGTTTTTTTTTTCAGAGAGGACCTGGCATGACCTTCAGGGTTATAGCATACCTTCTCTTGGATTGGCTGGAGTGGGACCTTTTCTGAGTTGCTCACTACTTGTGACATGCAGGTGGGACCTCTGGAGTGATACAGTGGGGTCATGAGGACCCAACAGGCCTTCTTGGTGCTCCCCTTCTCACTGCTTTTGGCCCTTTCCAAGGCAAGAGCAACATGTAGCTGTGTGGACCAGCCTGTGGCTGGAAATCTGAGACATAGATGGTCAAGAGTTTCTTACCTTATTAATGAAAACTTTCCGTCGTGTTCTTCAGATTTGCATGAGAATTTGTTGAGCCAAATATTTTAGGTTAATGCATTTAGCAGAAGAAAAAGGTCCCGAGGCATCATGTGGAGCAATCTACTTGCAATACTTTTTGCTGTTAAAGAGCATACCTTAAAAATGCATTTCAGTCTGTGCTGTCTGTCAACAAAACTGAATCAAAATTGCTCCATTTCCAAAACAAAAGGACTTCTTTTTCAAGCTGTCAGTCCCATAAGGACACCCTGAGAATGGAAGCTCCTTTCTTTCTGTTCTGATATTTTTATTTCTCTAAAAAGGCATTCTGCAGCAAGAAGCCAAGTAATCATTTTCTAACAATATAATAGAGAAGGCAATCCGTTTTATTCTCCCACAGCTGCATTGTCCTCCCAAGTTAAACTGCCATAAGAATTTATTTTAGCAAGTAGCTGTTGCTTAGGGATGCCTGGAGACTGCAAAGCGTCCTATTTACATACTTTTTTTGACCTTAATCACACTCCAGCATTGGCTGACCTGTGCTCTGTGGCAAGAACTCTCAAGAATTTGTCTGAGGATTCTCTGCCTCTTCTAAAAGTGTTTGTAAAATCACTAATAACTGAAGAACCCAGCAGCCCTGTTCCTCCACCTGTGACTAATCACTATCTGCAGGACATTTATATGTGTTTTTCTTATAACTATGGAACATCCACATGCATGTTTTATAGGGAGCAGGCAGCAGTAACACCAAACATGTCCGCAGAGCTCTCTGCAAAGAACAGACAGCAGTAGACAATCCCCAGCTGTCTGTATGTGTAGGGTTGCACAAGGTGGGGTCAGTGTTTAAGCACAGGCTCCCAGGTTTCTAGCCTGTTGGGAAGGGAGACTATTTACACAAACTGAAGAAAGATAGACAGGAGGGGGGGGCACATTGCCACTTAATGTGAGGATGGACACAACTGAGGTATTTGATATGTTAAGCACGACGTGTTCCCCCTGGCCCATTGTGCATTTGCTCCCTTCAGCTTCCTGACAGAGCAGTGAGGTGCTGGCTGAAACCTGGGACTTCACATATGTTTGTTTTGTGAACAATGAAATTCAAACCAAAAACACCAAGACTGACCCATACCTTTAATCATTTCAGGGTTCCCTTTAGTGCCAGCATCTATTCATGCAGCTGCAAGAGCCAAATACTTCAATGACAAGTGAGTAGCATGTCTGTTTTTGAAGGAATTTAGCACTGTTTAATTGCGTTACACATTTTGAGTAAATAATAAATTCTGTGGTGTGTTTCCTCTCCAGCTGCTGGATGAGTGTTGACACTCACTTACTTTATATTGTTCATGGACCTGTAATGGCAGCTCTATTGGTAAGAATGTTATTTGCTATCAAACATTTAATAATTATTTTAGAAATTCCGCTAATGTGTAGAGAATAGGTACTTCAAGTCTTCTGGTGAAAATTTGAAAGCAGTTATTGATTTCCTCTGTTAAAGAAAGGTTCTCAATACTTTTCATAAATCAGTCCAATAAAGGGACCACCTGAAAAATAATCAGATTTTGAAGCGAACTGAACTGGCTAACTGAAAGAGTTTTATTCAGTCCAAGTCCCTAGCTTTCAGCTTTCAGGCTTCCACTTGGAAGGTGCATGCTTTCAGCTTTCAGGCTTCCACTTGCTTGCAAACTTCTGCATGGGTATACCTGCAGAAATGGCCTAGGAGATCAAAGAGTAGGGTGGTGAATGCTGAGAGCACCTCTGAATAAAGAAACAACCCACTGTCTACCAGCTGAAAAACCAGAAGATCTTTTGGCCCCTTCTTGATAAGTAACCTTGCACATCAGGAATACAAAGAAGCCACTTCTTCCCTGCCATGTTCAGCCTGCCATGCTTGCAGGATCACATCAGCTGTGGGTTTATTGGCTTGATCTCAATTGCTGCTGCTATCATAAAGCCAACTTCTAGGAGATGCCAGTCAGCCTTTATTTTGATCACCAAGCCCCAAGTCTGCACGTCTTAGCTGTAAAGAAAAGAGGAGGGACTCGTTTTACGGAAGCAGAGCAACCTGTAACTGTCTTTAAAATAAGGCGTTATAATTTCTGTCTTGTTCTTATGCTGTTTCCAGTTTTATTTTTCTTTCGAAGTTGTCACTGTTTACAGAATGTCTTTCATGATTTGCTACAAAAATCTCATAGTGGTAGCCTGACTCAGAAGAGCTGAAGGTTTTTACCTTTGCAGAGTCTTTTTTTCTCCTTCCACAGTAACTTCAAAAAATTCTAGAAGTGAAAGTTAAACAGAGGAGTGAAGTCAGAGGAGGATGGAGAATGAGGTTTAGATTTAATGCTGAATGGGAACTCAGAAGTCATTTATTATTCCTTTTTTTTTTCCAGTAGAGCGCAAATGTAAAATAGTTGAAAGGTCTCTCAGTAGCTAAGAAGTTACAGAGTGCTTTGCAAAAGCTTACTGATTCATGGTTTATTGTTCTGAAAGATCCAAGTGAGATTTCTCACATATCCATGGATTTGGGACTATTAAAATATCTATTTTAGTTGTGTAATAAGAGGATACTTATTTTAAAAATGGTTGCTATAAAAGTCTGTTGAAGTTCAGAAGCATAGGTGCCTGCTGGTATTGTAATGGAGTAGGAAAGAGTGGCTCCAGGTTACACACCAGAGAGAAAGGAAGTCTGCGATACCTATGATGTCCTCAGGGCTCCTTATCAGCCTATGTTGCCTTCCTTTTACTTCACAGGCCCCAAGCACATCCTGCCAGGAGCTCTGTGAAGTCAGGGCAATGTGGCCATGTGCTGAGCACCCACGGCTGGAGTCAGGTTTCTAGAAACGACTCTGGAAATCAGATACAGGGCTACTTGGAAGGGCTGAGCAAAACAGCAGGGTGCAAAACTTTCTCAGCTCTTTGGCCTTTCTGCCATGCTCCAGCTTGTTTTATTACCTATGGGCAGTGTTCCATGGGAACCCTACAGTCACACGGAGGCAAGGTTGACCCTAGGTTTTTGCAGGGGAAGACTTGGCCCTTTGCTCACACAAGGCTGAAGTGATGGTGCACGTGAGCCAGAGCAAGTCCCTCAGAGAATGTGCATACCCTGTAGGCTCTGTATGCCCAGGGATACCTGTGGGTTTCTTGCCTGGCTGCAGCCCAAAGCAAGACACTTCGGCGACCTCCAGAGCAGCGGTTTCCCAGGGGACAATTCATCTGCTCTGTTTAAACTCTGTGAGGTGTTTTGTTCCTTGGAGATTCTGAACTTGACCACATCAGTGTCAAAACACTCAGAACTGATCCCTGCCTATCTCAAACATCTATTCAGGGTCCTCAGGGAAGCACATACAGCAGTTGAACTGTTTCTGATAAAGTTCTGATAAAGGAGTTCTGATAAAGGAGTTCTGATAAAGGAGTTTTGATAAAGGAGTTTTCTGAAGGTGTTCGAGGTACTGTCCGAAGTCTGACTCCCAGGGGAGCACCCTGGAAGCTGCAATGAAGCTAGGAAGCTGCATTTTAAAGCCTTTTATGTGTTCTGTAGTTTTGGTTTGAATGCCTGTTTAATCTGGATGCTTTCACCTATAATGGCTTTGCTTTACAGGTCAATTTTTTCTTTTTGCTTAACATTGTCCGAGTTTTGGTGACAAAGCTAAGAGATACCCACCGTGCCGAGTCCAACATGTATATGAAAGCTGTCAGAGCCACGCTAATCCTGGTGCCCTTACTAGGAATTCAGTTTGTTATTATACCCTGGAGACCAGAAAACCGACTTGCTGGAGAAATATATGATTACATCATGCATATATTAATGCATTACCAGGTATGCTATATAGTAGCAACTTCAGCTTAAGTGAGGTGCTTGCTGTTAAGCTAATTTGATCAAAGATGCTGTTGTCAGTTGTTTTGCACTGAAATCGAGCATGACTGTGGTTTTGTATTTCTTTTCCAACTGCCTTCATATTGCTGAATTATCTGCCTCAGCACAAGTAGCATCACTGTATCAAGAAAAAAACACGAGATAATGGAAATGAGGAAAAATGGGAAAAAATAAGATCAAATGGCACTATTTCTGTACTAAGCAGAGAGAACTGAGATCACAGAGGTCTTCTATCTTGAAAGTACTATTTCTGCTAAGTGCTGAAATTCACTGGAACTGCTGTTGTGAGTTTTATAATAAAATTAGCTGCATGCAAAGTATTGTACAGAGGGAATTCGAACACACAGAAGAAAGATTGAGTCAATGAAGCTTCATTTAGGAGTTAAAATTACATTATTAAATAGTTTAAATTAAAGTATAATACATTTTTATTTCAAAAATACTTTGAAAATATGTCATCGTTCCCTTTTCTACATAGAGTGGATTTTTAGCTGTATTCTAAATTAAGCTTTCCCAAGCATTTAAAGGAAGTGCATTTAAGATAGCCAGCTATGTAATCTCTCCTCCGGTGCTCATTTTCTTCCAGAATCAATCATATAATTAGCAGATGTTGCATTAGCTTGTGTATATAGCTGTATTTCCCTGCTAGCTGTTGTGCACTCATAAACTGCTGCCTGCCTCTCCATCAGCAGCCATTACTGCCTACATCCAGTGGTGTGTCAGTCATATACAGGCAGGCATCATGTCTGCAGTTTTTATTTTTATTTTTTGAGGAAAATATAATACACTCTTCATCTCTGCACTGGTTAAAGGATGATTTTTTTAATACCTTTTCTAGAACTGAATGAGACAGGTTTTCAACAGTGCATCACTGCCTTAAAAAATGTCCCCAGTGGTTTGATATATTAGCTATATCTTCCATGTACATGGTACAAACCAGCACTGCAGTCAGTTTGACAATTTAGATGATTCAGAGACAATGAATGAGATAGAAATAGGGAACAAATTCTTACAGCAAGCAGTTTTTCCAGCTGAAAAACAGTGCATTGAGGTGTTGCATGCTGGGTTTCCTCAGCTAAAGTCATTTTGAATAACAGAAGGCAGTCTGGTTTGAATTGCCTTGCTCTTTTTGCAATATTATTGTTAACACTCACCATTTTAAGCCAAAGAGTATTTTTCAAATATGGCTATATGAGCAATTCACAAATGCGCTGTATCTACCCTACCTTACCTTTATCAGAGCATGTCTTTCACCACACAGACGAGATTCCTCATATTAGGTTTGTAGAGTGGATGCATAAAAAGTGATAAAAATCAAAAAGTGGCTTTTGTGCTGCAGAGATGACTGTGTGTTCTTTTCCTGCACGGCCAGCTGGCCACTTGCGGATCCTGTAAAAGTAGCAATTAGTAATTGCTGTCAACATCACCAGCATCAGATCTTCACCCCCCAGACCATGCTAAGATTACACCAGACAAAAGAAAGATATTTCAGCCCTTACGCGGAATAACTAATGCCCTGAGAGGGATGCTGTAGGTGCATGCAGCAGCTAATTAAACAGAGCTAAAGTAGGCACCATAAAAGCAAACACTTGTACTCCAGAAGAGTGCATTGCAGATTTTCCCCAGAGGACCTGACTTTCAAAAGCCTGTTAGATGGTGCAGAAAGCATGTGAAAGATGCAACCCTCTTTGGAGCATAAAACATTACGGTAAAAGATGCCCTGGCTTCTTTGCACACCTCTGATGTGGGAACATATCCATTGTATGTGGGTTTGTAGAGGCTGATGTGACACTGCCACTATGTCAGAGAACATTTAGCCACAGAGGTGGTGGAGAAACAGCCCCTGAACCAACAGCAACATGCAAATTTTTAAGATTACTCATATTCTCAGTACCTTGCTGACTACAGCTCTAAACGTGCAAGTCTGCCTCTACTGAGAAATGACAGTGCTGTTTAGCATAATGGCCTTGTCATTGGCAAATAAGATTCTTTCTATTACATGAGGCATAATCTAAGTTTCCTTCTCCTCAGGTAGGATTACACTGGAGCTGCTCAGCAACTTCCAGGCAGCACCTGCAGACGACAGCTCCTGCCCTGCTAGGCAAGGAGTCCCAGTCACAAGGGCCTCATTTTTATCAAGGTTATGCTGTAGTTTCCAGGCATGGACTTGAGACATGTACACACCCACCCTGCCTCCAAGTCATACATTTAATTCCAACTGATAGTCTTCATTGCAGTTTTATGCAGGACAAAATTAACCCATTTAAAAGTAATCTCTTAAATCCTGACATATTTCAATCCATTACAGAAGATTTTCATTTCGTTTGTTTCTCCATTAAAAGGAAATAAATATCCTCTGTGGTACTAAACTAGACAGACATTTTCTCCTTCTGTGCAAAGCTGAGGTCAGAGGACTGCGTTTGACACATAAATGTTTCTTTTATTTCATTTTCATTGTTTTTCTTTGTATTATTAGTAATTTTAAAACGTTCTAAGGTTTTGAACTGATAAAAGTTAAGGACGTCTTTTTTGAAAGCTGAATATTTGGAAGTGTCATTTTTGTGTGAAAAATTCTTGAACAAAATGACAGTAGTTAAAGCTGCTGCAGCTGCAGCAGAAGAGAAGCAGCAGCAGCAAAGCGTGAGCTTTTGCTGATGGGATGTCTCCATCATTTTATTGCTGTCATTAGTCCTCTCATGATTACCTCCCCACCTCAGTGGCAGCTGAAACTGCATTTGTTTATTACTTTGCATTTTTTTTAACCTAATGTAAGTGAACACTTCATAAGGCAGTCATTTACTTCAGAGGTGCTATATGGGTATGCTGTGAATGAAAATGATGAGGAGCACAATATTTTCCACAAAGCTCTGTTTCTGAAATGGGAGAGATGAGAAAGGGGAAATGCTTCACTGAAGCACCTTGGTCAAACTTATTTTATTTATTTTCTGTCCATTCAGATCCAAAAGTGAATGGACATACATGAAAGCCTACAGAGAGAAACAGAAACTGCTTTTTTGTATTATGCTCAGCTGTACCTCTGCCCTTATCTTCTACAGTTGATAATGAATCCCACAAAAGCATATAGGACAGAGACCAAAGCCATGGAGTTGCTCAGGAATAACAGAAATAAGCACATCTAGATATGCTGTATTGTTTTTAGGGAGCCATAAGCTGGAAGAAATACAAATTAAGTATCAGAAACCCACATAAATTTGAAGTATCTGCATAGAGTTTTGTTTGTTTGTTTTTAACCTGAGCAAATTACATCCTGTAGGAGAGTGAAATATAAGTCAAATACCCGTCAAGCATAGAATGTTCTTGGACCAGTATTAAACACAGAAAAAAAAATTACTGTGGGGTCAGTCAAGTTCACAAAGGTCTCAGGGCTTCTGACTCTGGACGGTTCCTTAGGCATGATTCATCAGAGAGCCATGTGCTTTTGGGTTTCACATGCTTCCAGAAATAAAGAATTTCAGAAACAGACTTTAAAGGCCTTAATGTCCAAATAAACCTAGTCTCCATCCCTGCTATCAATCCCAGAGTCACTGTTACCCTCTGTCAACAGACAGTATGTCACAGGTCAGTTTAATAACTCTACACATTGGCAGAGAGAAATAATTGACCTAGAGGGCTTATCCTCAGCAGGGATTGCACCCTGAGCAAAAAAAAAAAAAACAAACCAGCAACAGTTAGGGAGAATATGGAACGCTTACGTAAAAGAAATACCGGAATTAACCCATGGGCCCTACATGATATGACAACATACATTCAGTCTCTCGCATGTTATAATAGTATGTGTATCCCCCATAAAATTATCAGCATCGCAAGCCTTCCTAACTCCGAAGACACAAAGCTGATATCTGCTAATGGTATCTGTGTAGCTTTACGGCTGAAGATATGCACAGTACTCTGAACTACGAGAAAAATTTACATAGAAATCAGTAGAAACAGAAACAGAACTGATAGAAGTAATTGTTCATGTAATTGCATTTTTGGATTGTGGTTGAAGGTATGTTGGATGTTGTAAAAAAGGCCTGATAGAGATGAGCGGGCATGAAGAGTCTGTTAGTGCCAGAGGTGCATGTTGTAGCTGTGATATTTGTATTTCACAAAACTCAGTGAGATGGCAATTCTTAGTGAGGATAAGTATCCTACTGCCATGAGACGTGGCTTAAAATTCAATAAAGGCACAGAACCACTTTAGTATTTGCTCTAATTAAAAGCAACAAGCAGTTCATTTGTGTGTTTAATCTTCCAGATCTTTGCTGCATGTTTTCTCTTGATCTTATCCTAATAATGTTCACCAGTTGTGTGTGAACATCATTTCTGTGTTTGCACAGAAGGCTGACACATCCCATAGTTTGCTATCTGTAAGTGGGCAGATGCCATACCAGTTATCTGTTGTTCTCCTTCAGACTCATTAGACTCCCATCTGTCATGAGACCTCATCAAGCTTCAAGAAAGGTTAGCTCACCCCCCTGCATGGCAAACAGTCTGTTTCTGTTTCTCTCATTATTTATTTGGGTTGGGGTTTTTATTGTGTGAGTAAAGGGGAAACCTTTGAGCATATGATGTAGGGACCCTAAAGGCATTCATGCAGCAGAGGCTGAAACAAAAAATTAACCTCCACCTTTATTCCAGGTGGCATCTCACAAATGCTGTTGCTAAACAAAGTGGTTTAATTTCAAATATAAATTGCCCAAATTCATGCAGATGTCAGTGAAAGCAATTATCTAGGGAAGCACAATAAATTTTATTCTGGCCACTTGTCTTTTCGAGACATGTCCTCACATTTCTTCAGCACAGAGAAGAGCAAGAAGTGCTTATATAACATTTAAAAAGATGAAAAATGAGCATACATTCTTACTTGCTGATGAGCCCAAGAGCCCAAAGGCCCCAGGCTCAGTGTTAGACTTAGCTCTGTTTGTGTGTGCTAATCCTGGTTTTCTTACAGCTGTAAGGAGTACACATAGGACTTGCAACACGTCATAATGGAGATCTTCCATCTGTATATTTCCACTCATATCTTTTGAGCCTTTTAGTGAACACAATTGGATGCTGGGTCTTTTGTAGTGTTTTCTGATCTTTTTTCTTACATAGAGGGTTAACATCTAAAAAGAAAAAAAAAGTGAATATATATATATATGTCTTAATTTTGGAAAAGGAGAAGCTGTTCTTGAAATGTGAGCTTCAGTCCTAAACTGTGGGTTAACACTGTCCTATTCATCATCTGTAGAAAGAATTTTATTCTGTTGGACTTCCTTTCCTTCTTCCTGAGATAGATTCAGGAGTACAACAGGGACATTTCAGATACACTTAAGAAACTCAGAAAGGAGAGGAAGGTAGTGGAGTAGCAGAAATACGATAGATAGGCAAAAAATTAGTAAGGTGATAGGTAAACATCCCTAATTTGGCTGAGTTCGTATAAGCCTTTACTCCCCAGTGCCAGAAGTCTACTGCGGACCTCCAGATCTGTGTGTGGTTGTTACAGTGGTTTCTGACTTGCTTTCAAGTAGATTCAGGAGCAATACAGATACATTTTGGATGGCAGAGCCCAGAGGACTATTGCTGTTGAAAGAAGAGCAGTGAGACATACATGGAGCAAAGGAGGTAATTTTTTCAGGCAGCAAAGTTGTACAACTTCCATGATTTCAAAAAGGTGAACAGTCACATCTGTTCTCAGCTTACCCCAGACCAGAAGAGCAACTGGAGATATATGGCATCAACACTGCTTTTTCTTTAGCTTTTCTAACAGAGAAACTCTAGAGAAAGCAGTGGTAAAGGGAACAGAAGTCGATTAACTGTAAGATGCAACAAGAATTTGAACACTGTATAGGAAACCATTTATTTGGAAGCGCTCAAGGCCAGGCTGGATGGGGCTTTGATCAGCCTGGTCTAGAGGAAGGTGTCCCTGCTGATAGCAAGGGGGTTGGAACTAGATGATCTTAATGGTCCCTTCCAACCCAAACCATTCTATGATTCTGTGAAATAAAATGGAAAACGACTTCAATAGTTCAAGTTCAGTTTCTGCCTTAAGGTGAGCTGCAGTTCCCGAATTCCCCCAAAACACTGCCACTGAAGAACAGACTTAGCTTCTTTCTCTCCTCCTGGTATCTTATCTTCTGTGCCCCACTGAGCTTCTCTAATCCCAGAGGAGATCAAAATCCATCTCAGTTCCAACTGTGGCTGACTACTGTTAATATAAACACATTCCAGCAGAATAGCAAAACCCCTGATGTGACCACATACCATACAGTCCAACAGCAGATGTTTTTCAAGACAGCACAAACTGACGTAGCACACACAGTGCAGGGGAATAATCATTATAGGCCACAGGGAAGTGCAGCATTTGCATAAATTTCAGATTTAGGCATCTGTGATCTGTCAAAGGTCTGCTGTAAAGGCATAACATTTTGGTTTACTTAGTGGTGTTTCCCAAACCACAGCTTAAGGGAAAACTATTATGCATTACATACTGTATTCTGGGATTGGAGTTTTCAGAGGATACTGTTTTTCCAAAACATAAAAAGATTTCTTTTTCTCACTCCGATTGCCCTTCCTTCTCCTGTCTTTACATCTGAAGTCATGGAAATTACACAGTGCAACTAAAGAAATATTTTTGAGCAAAATCATAGCCAAAATTCAAGTGATAGCACCTCTTCAAACTAGCTTGTGTGTGTCTCTGGTACATCAGAATTTTGCTACAACATTTATTTTACCCTGTCGTTGTAGTCCAAAATATGCACTTGAGGGTCCAAGACGTTTTACAAAGCATCAGCTGTAATATAACTGGTAATCAGTTAAATGAGAGCTTATAAAAAAGATGCAGCTGTAAAGCACCTCAGAGCAACCCCTGGGAATACAGAGTATTGCAGTGCAGTTTTTCCTTGAATTTCACAAACTGCCATAAGTTTAGTTTATAATAACAGCTTTAAGTAATCTAAAATGAGGGCATTTGGCTCCCAGCGTTGCTATGTAATGATATTTTAATAAGAGCTATGCTGTTTAGAACATGGAGCAGTATAATTATGTGGTTTTGAACGACAGGCTCTATGCACACGAGTTTTCTCTCTTACCTGTTTCACCTCATGTTCTTGGCTTGACCCCGTTTAATCTTGTAGATGTAAGGAATTATCTGAACAGCCATGGCAATAATGAAATTAATTTTAAGCAGTTTAGGACCAAGCTATGATCTTCAGTCTCTTCCCTATCTTCTAATTCACCTGTGTTTTGTGTTGGTTTGTCTTCCCTTTTTCTGACCTCTAATACCTGTTTTCACACCCTCTCCACCTGTACTGATGCTGCACATACAGGTCCACTTATGCCATCATACACTTCCATTGAAAGCCTTCCTGGCACAGCTGGATTTCTGCTGTGTGACAGTCTTAACTGAGTAACTTCACTCTGACAAATGCACAGCAGCATGTGGGGCAGTTCATCTGCCTTCACTTCACAAAGCCAGTATCACTTAGTTATCCTTCTCCTGACCTCTCAAACAAAAATAATTTTATAGGCAGAATTGATCATCTAGAAATGCCAGTAATATGGAAGAAGATATATTGAAAAGAGAAAAATTGATGTAAAAATATAACTGAGAACTAGGATGTTAGGTGAAATATCCATGATGGAACAAAGTGGACCAAAGTTTGTCTTGCATGCCTCAAGCCCAAACTTCCAAACAGTGCAAAAAAAAATCTGTGTATGTATTCTGATCTTTAAATGCTTTTCGTCTTCTTCCTCTTAGGGCTTGCTTGTGGCAACTATATTCTGCTTCTTCAATGGTGAGGTAAGTATCTAGAATACAACAAGAGAAAAAGCTTGAAAAATAGTCACTTAGATGTTTATTGGTAGCAAAATGAAGCATCTCGAGTTACAAACTTTGAAGGCAGAGAAAGTCATTTTTCCATATCTATATACAAGCAGCACTGTGCATTTCTGAAATCTCAGTGTGGAGTGTGCCCTGAATACCTCAGTCAGTCAGGAAAGTTAACATTGCAAAGCCAACAGCACCAAATGCAGCACAGACATGGGGCTCTCCCCCTTCCACCTGCAAGATCACACAAGGTAGAGGTCAAAGTAAAGGATTAAAACACTAGTAAAGGACTCAAACACATGACAGAGCTACCATACCTGATAGCATTGCCTGAGCAGAGGAACCTGCAGGGCTGCAACTACTTTCCCTCCTTTGAGGATTAGCACTGGCCTTTTTAACATCAATGTTTATCAAGTTGTAATTAAGGCTTGAGGTAAGAATGTCTCCCCTTTTCTTACAACTGGATCAATTTTTTATACTTGCAAGTGGGTCTAGGTCCACTTCACTATATTGTTTTTATAAAAATAGCTGTTTAAAACATGTCAAGAGCCATCTAAATTCCTACAGTAAGGCATTTCCCAAAGATGGTAAGCTGTTGTGGTACACTGGGAGCATTTAGCTGTAGTGAAATAAACCACAGCATTATCTCAGAAAAGCTAGAAATCCCTTTAAAAAGTTAGCTTTGAATCCAGAGCCGATGGATTAGATACAGAACAAGATTTACAACTAAGTAAATCTTAGTAAATCAACTAAGCTAACACTCAGTATGTCACCCTGCAGAGACATTCTTGCTTTTGTTTATCCCTGTATGTTATTCTCAAGTAGTAACGATGTGACCATGCTGATGTTTTGATAGTGACTTGAAGCGAGTTATCCAGTTGATAAGGTGCTACCAGCTGGTTTTCTAGCTTTCAGGATGGCAGAGTATTACATTCTGCTATCTCTTGTTGACATCAATATACACTTGCTTCTGGCTGACTCGCTCTGTAAAGGTACAGAGAAATGAAATAGTAAAAGAGAAGAGGCCTCCCAGTGAAGTTCTGTAGCACAGCTTATGGGAGATATAAAAGAGAAATGGCAGAACATAAGTAGTTAAGGACACTAGAACCCAAAATGAAATAATAGTCATAAAGGTCATATTACAGAAGGTCACACTTTCATTACAGAGTTGGGTCAATTTAAGCAAAGTTGGAGACGTGCAATTCTTTTCTCATATCATGTCCACCCCCAGGTCCTGCAGGCTACCATCATACTTCTCCCCTGCTGTTATCATTTTCTGGCACAGTTCGGTCCCCATGCTCTGCACACACAGCAAGACTTCTGGTTCCTTCTGGTAGGGAGAAACTGGCATGAAGAATGAGGAGACAAGCCAGGCAATTCTTGAAACAGCATATCCCTATAGGACTGACTGCACAGCTATGTGCAGGCAGTATGCCAGTATGTCCTCGCTTGCCTCCAGACAATGTATTACACCAAAATCCTTGCCTTCAGGATTGCTTTCTTCCTCCTTCATTCCCCCCAGGGTCACCTTCAAGTTTTTCTGATTAGATTTTGCAAAACATATTTGCTTTGTATTTTATAGCTTTAGGGCAAAAGGCCAATTACTCTGTAATTCTCCAAATCTAATGAGAACATTTGTGCCTAGATAAAAGGCTGTAGCAGCGCTAATATGAAGAAAAGCAACAAAAAAATGCATTGAAAACATGCAATATCTTAAAGACTGTCTGTTTCTTAGATATGTTTAGTCATATACCTCCAATTCCAAAATACTTTTGGCAAAGCTACTATGCCAAAAAAAAAAAACAAAAAAAAAAATCCACCTTTACGACTGCAGTATGACACTTTTACCAGTAATGAATATATATATGGAGCATCTGCTTGCCACAATCATGGCAGACTGTACATATCAATTAATTCAAAATTAAATTTCAGAGTATAGTTGAGTTACCTGTCATACAAACTAATTTATAGTGTGCTAGGCAGAAATCTAAAAGCCACATTCCAGGAATGATGCAGTCTAAAATAAATATACAGATGTCTTTTGTTCGTTGAGTAGTAAATTACGTGTAATTTAGAATTCAGAATGAATGTATTTAGATTAAGTGAATGCATTGTATTCATACATGATATTCAGATGTCAATCCTCAGAGGCACTCCGCACTCTGTGGACTTCTGCTCTCGTAAAGCTGCTGCTCGGAAGCTGCAGTGCAGTCAGTGGTCCTTACACTGACTGACGATGGACAGTCTGACTGCAAATCCCCAATAACAACAATAGTCAACAATCCCCCAGCAGCAGCAGAATCATGGAATCATAGAACCATGAAGGTTGGAAAAGACCACTAAAATCATTTTGTCCAACTGTCAGCCCATCACCACCGTGCCCACTAACCCATGTCCCTCAGTGCCACATCCACACATTTCTTGAAAACCTCTACCACGTCCCTGAGCAGCCTGTTCCAATACCTCACCACTCTTTCTGAGAAGAAACTTTTCCTAATACCCAACCTAAACCTCCCCTGGTGCATTTTAAGGCCTGAACCTAACCTAAACCTAACCTATTGCCCTAAACAGGCTAACACCAAGATGGCATTATGCACTTACAAAGGGAGAAGAGCTCTGAGTTTGACTGCCCAAGAGAACCAAGCTAAGATAATCCCCTCCAGTCTTTTGCTGTGGGTAGTGTGACACAGACCAAAGCCACAATCTGCTTTTCAGTCATGGCAGGAGATTGTTTCCAGGCCCCTGTATACATCTGCTGCCATAGAGTAGAATTCAAAGTGATTTGTCATGAGAAAATTCAGTGCAGGGCAAGGACATTAATTTTCTTAAGAAATCTGGATACTCAGGAATTTATTTTTTTCTACTGGAATATTTAACTTCAAAGCTAAAAAAGTTTGAAAAGCTTAAAAGCACAAAGTTTAGCCAGGACAAACAGTGCTAAACTCAGTACCACCTGACAGTATTTTATACTGAATTTGTTGCATGCTACCTCACAGCCTCACTTTATTGCCATAAGCTTATCTATAGAAATAAATGGAAAAATACTAAAATCTCATCAATGCTCTCATTCATGGGGAAGAATACATAAACAATGGACCTTTCCAGGACTTTTAAAATGATGAATCTTCTCATGTATTTTCATGTAAAATCTCAGTGTCCTGCAGCACTGTAGGTTCTTTGTCCAGTAACAACAGTGTTGTGCAGATGATACAAGGGCTCTTCAATAGTCTGCTCACCAAACCACATTTCCAGGCCTGAGATTACCTCTGGCCTGCAAGACTGGCCAACACAATGGAAAGTCTCTTTGGAAAAAAAAACACCACCAAATAACAGCCATATATTCCGTGTGCCAAAGAGGCATGAATGGATAATGGAGAACAGGAAAACCTTTAAAGTCTTCAAGAGCAGAGAAAGCCAATTCAGGCTCCTCGTTTCTCTGAGCTTCTCTTTCCTCCATCTGCAGTCACAGAGGAAAACATGGCAGGAACGTCTGTGGTTGTTAGCACAGTATGGCTGGGCATGTGATTTTCAGTAAGGCTGCTTGCACATTGAAATTCGTGACCAAACAGTTTTAGTTGGCACTGAGCAATGATCATCTGAGATCCTTGGAATCAGGGCAGAAATCTAGGTTTACTCATTTTACCCAAGTGCAGCAGCTCGTGCAGCCCACTGGCCAAGTGTGGCCAGACTCTTGTAGGGCCAGCACTTGGAATAAAACCAGCTGTTCCGACCTGGTGCTCTCGCTGCTCCATGGGCCTGTTAGCCCCAACCAGTGGCACTCCTAGTGCTGCACTGGAAGGGATGTGCCTGCTCCCTCCCAGTCCATACATACCTCAGTGTCACTGTCTTCTGAGAACAAAACTATGTGTCTCCTGGCAGACTTTGCAAGACTGAGTGTCTTTGTTCTTCCTGCTTCATGTAACCATGGTTAACTGTTGTGCTTCATGTAGCTTCTAGGGTAACCACACTACAGCATTCATCAGGAGCAGTGTAATGTTAAAAAGGCAGTATTAAAGAGACTAAAACCTGAACAGGTTTCACCTCCTACACTTCCTTATTATGTGCTACAGCTGCATTACTCTTCCATGCAGTTAGTTTTTTCTCACAAATAAACTTTGGCGATGGTGTGATACCACACGCCCCTGCATGCAGCCATTTCACTTCACATATTGATATAAGCATAAGAGCTCTGTTCACAACTCTGATAATTACAGTCCCATTGTGACCATGTGTCTTTTCTGTGCTTGATAGCTAATTAATCTACACTGACCATTAGTTTTCTTTTCCTTGTGTGTTAGAAGGTAAATGGAAACATACTTCTCTAGGGGATAAGAACTCCTAACTACTTTGCCTTGAGCTATGTGATAGCAAAAAAAGAGGTAGTATTGGAAACTGAGCATAGAGAAAGATAGCTTTCAGTTATTTTTAATAGACCAGTCCAGTAAACGTTTGTTTACTCAAGCAAGGAGTCATACCCAGGTCAGTGTAACTACTTGCATGAGTAAGGATTTATAGCATCAGTCCTCATACTTTGGCTTGCTCCTTGGCTTAAAAATAAAAATCCAAAGCAATTGAAATATCCATTTTTGGCACGCTGCGTAGTCCTGCTGCACAGTCAGTGAGCGTCTCAGGTTCACAGTGATTCCTTATGAAGCCTTGTCCTTATGTGACAGCGAACAACTTTCTTGCAGGCAGCAGTGGGTGGGGAGTAGATAGCATTTTACTATACACATATCAATTGAGTGATTACGATTGTGGAGTCATGGGAAATACTAAAGTCATTGAGACCTGTTTACATCAGTGGAAGATACTGCTCTGCACAGAGCCTGGAGAGCGGCTCCAGGGCAGCTCCCTGAGCAAGAATCACACAGCACCACTGCAGCATGAGCATAGGAGCCCTGGGAGCTGCATGTCCTCCTGCTGATGGAGGGCTCGCAGCACACGGTGGTGGCACTCAGCTTCTGCTTTTGCACTGGGGGAATAGGACAGCTGAACTGAACAGATGGAGCCCAGCTTTGCCCACTGCCTGTTTGTGTCTCAGCTCTGCCTTTGGGAAGCAACTGAAAGTTGCCAGCACTCTCAAATGTGCAGCTGGAGATGGGCTTCTTATTCCCTGGCAGGCCTCAGCAGCTTCAGTCATATCCTAGCACAGGATAGAACATCACCCTTAATGTAAATGTAGAATATAGTGTTTTGCTCTTATAGGGTGAATGCCCAAAGGCTGAAATTCTCTGCTACACAGAGGGCTGTGGCCAGTGCTGACTTTTTGCCAGTGCACCGGAAAAATATCTCTGTTTATCTTCATTAATTGACTAGTTCTCTCTCTCTGTAAGATGAGCCCTGGCAGTCTCTTGAAGTATACTTCTACTTTGCCATTCATGGCCAGTTTTATACCAGGTTAAGCTTCTTCAAGATCATAATGCATTTGCCATTCCAGGAGCAAGGATTCAGGTGCAGCATCAGATGGCTTTTAACCTTCATCCCTACCTCCTCTTCCCTCCTCTCCCGCTGCACCCTACTGTATTCCCATGCAGCAGTCTGTTCCACACTGACCTCCTATGGGTACAGCTAGCCCCTACCCTCCCTTCACAAGCAGTGACCACTGCAGAAACCAATTGCTGTCTTAGGGTAGGCAGGAAGAGCTCTCAGGCCAGGGCCTGAGCAACTGTTTCTGGAGCTGGGAGGAGAGGGGAGAAGAGAGGCAGACTGAACCTGGTGGAATTTGAGCTAGAGCAGATTCCTTATTTTTGTCTTTTTTTCCTATTTTTTGTAGCAAGTTTTAAAAGTGCTATGATTTTAGTAGTTCTGCTATGCGTCACTCTAACTCTGCAAATCTTTAATAGGTACAAGGGGCTTTGAAGAGGCAATGGACACAGTACAAAACCCAGTGGGGCCAAAGGCGTCGAGAGCACTGCTCCACTCGATCTACCTCCTACACAGCAACATCCATCACAGAGGTCCCCATCTACCTGTACCATCATGACTCCAACAACGAGCAGCTCAATGGAAGATACGTAGACGACTCTGAACTTGTTGCATTGAAGTCTGGGGAGACATCGGCCTAGCTGGGCAGCAGCTGCTGCAAACACACCATTTCATGTCCTGCTTGTGAACAAAGAAGGGAAAAGAGTGGGGAATCCAAGTGGAAGAGAGCAAGACTGAGTGACTGGACGCATGGCATTCAAACCACATCATCCTCTGACAGCAGTGGCGCAGGGAATCTGGCATGGAGGAGGGAATCGTATTTTGTGCTTCTGAGCATGGATGTGCCTGCCAGGTCATGTCCTTCCCACACCTCCCGTATCAAGTGATGATCCAGCAGCAGCAGCAGTGCCAGGAGCACGCAGCAAATAGGAAAGAAGGAACTGGTACCTGGCAACTGGAAACATTCCGCACTTTTTGCTGTCAGTACTTTTCTTTAACAGCAGATTTTGAGCTATCAACTTTCACATGATGTAACTGGTCCTTTACTTTTCCCCATTTAAGGAACTTGGTGACTTCTGAAGAGATTTTGCATGTTGTGTGACAAATCAAGCAGATGAACAGAAAAACTCATTCCAAAGTTCTCACATCTTGATGATTTCAAACAAATACCCCAGTGTATCATCATGCCATTAGCAGGTGCATAAAACAAATGACAGTAAAGCTGTAGTTGTATATTGAGATCTCAGACACCCTCAGAGGAGCCAACCAGCTCTCTAGGCTGCCTCTCACAAGTCCTGAAGGCATCTGAAAATAATTTCTTTTCATCAATACAGGTAGTTCAAGAGCATCTATAGGAAAAATTGTCACCTAGTTACTCAGCCCAGAAACTCATTATTAAGGCATGATTCTTTCATTCTGAATAAACTGTGAAAATTGTTTGGAAATTATTATTTTCTTTAATAGCCACTCTAAGATGAATGCTAAACGAGTGGTTGCCTCTAATAAAATTCTGATCATAGCAGTAAAGGATACCAGGTAAGAAATAAGAAACTAATGTCATAGCACAGGAAACATCTGTTTTAAGAATCTGTTTGCTGTTCTGAGTCCCTTACCGTTGAAGGTGACAGTTTCATGTATGAGCCTGTCACCAGGAAAACAAGATGAATATGCAGTTTGGGGAGTAATGAGCACCTTTTATCACATATTCAAAGCATCATTAGAGTCTCTGCGTGATCACTGAGGCAGAAATCAGGTCAGGGAGAAGCTGATTTGTTATTGTACTGTCGCTGCAGAACTTCTGCAAATCACAAAAGAAAGACAATAGGTGAATTTCCCACATAAAGCTAAATGAAAAGAATCTGAAAGCAGCAAAGCCAGTGCCAAGGAAGTTTAGCAAGACTGTGACTCTTCCAGCATTTTATCCATATAAGTTTAATGAATATAGTACCATTCCTTCTTGCATCTTTGGCAAACGCTCCAGCAGATCTCCCACTTCTTTGCCTTTTGTTTAGATGTGCATGGAATATTTCGAAGGCTAACAACTTCAAGGTACTCATCACAATCTTTAGCTTTGAAAGAAGTTGGAAAGTTAGTGGTACTCCTTTGTTTTCCCGACTAATCATTTACACCTGATGCTTCCAGCCCAGCCCATTCAGGAAGATGTACATGGTCATGCAGAAGGCACTTGCTCATCTAAAGTGTCTAAATGCCAGCCGTGAGCTAGGTGCTGTAAAAATGCTGCTCTATATGGCAGGTGAATGGGATGAGACAGCATGCCATCTCTTAAACGGCAGCTGTATTCGTGTAGGATTTCTTTCATTAATGTAAAATTTCTTTTTCCTTCGCATTCTTGCTGTGATTCAATCCATAATGTTCTTTCTGCTTAGCATTGCATAGGGTACTAAAAATATCACAGGTTAGAATAGTCTTAATTCCATATCTTGTCAGATAGTAAAAGGAGAAAAGAAAAGCTGCAATGACGTGGCTGAGCTCAGTGTACATTCATTTGTAGTTTTAGAGGTCTCAGACTTTCCCTCACTGACACAGCTAGACCTTTCAGTATTCATCTGCAGATTTTAAGTGGCAATCCACTGAACGTATCCACCTGCATGAGCTGCCCTCCCCCTGGCACAGAGCCTACCAGGAAGGAGCTTGAGGGGTATGTGCAAGCCAGTGCTACGAACTGGAACCATGTGCCCACCGCACACACAGGAGGAAAACCGGACCTTCCTCCCCGATGCTGCAGCCGCTGAACAAGAGCATGGGAACAAGCAGTATGTGCAGTTCATCACATGGTTTATCTCATGGAACAGCTGCGAGAAAATACAGCCCTGTATATTCATTCAAGCCACACACTTCTTCAGACTTAAAGAAACAAAGGCAATTATTTTTTCAAGCAGAATTCCAGGTGTTGCTGTTTCTGCTTATAGCAGTGAACAGTGGGAAGCGGAGAATGTAGTCACAAAGTGGCTCTGCTGTGAATGCTGTGTTTCTGAATGGTTTGAGGCACACCGTGTTTCCCAGGAGAGCTCCAGAAGGCAATCTTAGTGTCTGAAGGCACAGATGAGCTGATCGTGAAAGAAACGTACATAACACAGAGAGTTTAATAGTGATCATGTACACAAAAGTACAAGCGGTTTTACAGTCTGTTGTTCATGTGCATGTAGAAAATTGAAATGCTTTCCCATTATACTGGTTGGGTGTTTTTGCTGTTTTTTTTGTTTGTTTTTTTTTCATTTACCAGTCATTTTTTTCTTGCTCTGTTCAGTAGAATGCTCTGAATTGCCAAATTTAGGATGTGGGTTTTAAGATCTGGTTTTTAGCCTTGGGGTGGAAACACTGCATGATTATGTCAGTCTTTGCGGCAGCGCTGGTTTCAGTGGAGTGACAGTGATTTGCAGCCACTGCAGATTTGGTGTTCCATGCGCACTGAGCTTCCTGTTGGAATCACCTGGGGTTTGCACTAAGGGCTGTATTTTAAAGGTAATTAGTTCATAATTTGAAATCCAAAATTTTTTTTCCCAATGAAAATGCAACTTTCTTCATCTCAGAAATAGCCAGAAATGTTGTCACTGCACATGTGAGGTAAATTTCATTTCTGTGCTTTACAAAAAGCACCACATACTAATGACGATCATATTGGGAGCGCTGGTATGGCCTGAATAATTACAGTGTCTTGGCAGCAGGGAGTCCTGTCACTAATACCTTCACTGGAACAGCAGAAATGAATAATTTATGTATTAATGTATCAGAACTTTGGAAGGGAGCAGTGCTTGGATCAGTGGATTTGAGGTATATTTTCAGAGAAAAGCGGCTTTACACTGGGCAACAATGCTGTCTCTGTTTTCTCTCAGGCACCACACTCAACACACGAAAACTCAGTTTAGTGACCATTTGTTCTGGAAGAAAGGTTTGTGCAGTTGTTCTGTTTGAACAACTGAATCTATCAGAAAGATTGCTTAAAAAATATGGTTTAGCTGAATTAAAAGAGCAGCAAAGGCAGGACAGTTTTCTCTCTGTAAGTTTGAAAGCATTTCCACTGCAAAGTGCCGATGTATTTATAACTTAGCAACATAACTTTCTTCTAGGTTGAAACTATCCACACCAATCAGGTGAATTTCGTCCTCCTTTCCCGAATCCTCCTCTATCGTTTGTCAGCCTTAACAAACCAAATCATTTTTCAAAGATGCAAATCCTAAATGCTAACAGCGTGGAGGCGTCTGCATTTCCAGTGCTTTGAATTTTAAAAGTCAGATGAGTCCCCTTGAAGCTACATATGCATAGCTATTTGATTACTGCTCAAAAATAGAAGCAATTGTAACCTCAAGCTCATTTGCACTGAAGCAGTGTGATCCCAGGCCAGCAAGTCTATGCAGCATGAGCTTTGTGGCCATGTTGTTAGGACCAGTCTTAGCTACATGAAGGAAATGGGAGATTTTGCAGCTAATGGTAGCAGCAAGCAGAATTATGCATTCCTGGGGCAGCTGGGCCTTTGCCGTTGTGCTTGCTGCAGGAACACCCTCTTTAGAGGGACTTGGCACAAGGAAGGCGTGAGTTCTAAAAAGCAGTCATTGGGCAGTAGTGAGGCAACATCAGACCTCCAGCTAAAGGAACACATCAGCTCAGGAGGAAGCACGCAGTCAGCTCCATAGGCAACTACCCAGTGAAATTCACCCCCTGGCCAGCCCTGAAACTCAGGAAGGTGCCAGAGATATGGTGCTCTGACAACTCCTGGTTTTGGCACCTTTGGTAATTACAGTGCCTCTAAGGGTTTTATTCCAAAGTATCATTTTCATGAGCTGCAGATCCTTCTCTGCAGTGCAGAATTTTGCAGGTACTTCCAGATGATTCACAAATCTGTATTGAAGCACCCCTTGAGCGCTCAGTGCATCATGAAGACAGAAAGAGAAATGAAGTATTTCTCGGAGTTTCCAGTATGGATCACTATGTTCCTCTCAGCTCAGTTCCTCTCAGGATGGCTGCTTTATCTGGTAGAACTGAATGGCATGAACGTTATCATTGCTCAGCATGACACAGTGCTGCAGAAAAGAGAGCACTGCGGTAAGATGGCAACTGGGGTGCTGTATGAGACTGTCTGAAACACAGGTAGGTACAGATAGTGTGGAGATGATGTAGGCAGAGGGACCGTGTAGGTGGCCTGGCAGACTCCTGTCCAGACTGATTTTCTGTGATTTCCTTATAGCAGAGGTGGGCACTGAGCTCTTGTTGGGGCAGAAAGATGCTCAGCTCTCATTATATGCCAAGATTTTCTTCGTAATCCAATTTCAGGATCTTACAAACCAATCTTTAGAAGGGAAAAAAAAAAATAGAAAATCCAAAGAGATGTCTACACTGCTTTTAAGAATCTGGCTCCTTTCCTCTCATTGTGAGTAAATGAGGCTTTGAGCAGTGATGGCTGGAGGTTGCTTCTTGTGATGCCAACATGCAGCCCCTGGAGTGCTGGAGGTCTAGTGCTGGAGATCTAAGTGCTGGAGATCTTAGTTTGCATAAATGCATTGAAGGGGATACAACAGCTCTTTCCGTCATCTGCATTTCTCTCCACCACCACAGAAGTGTTAACCCTCCAATCTGTGCATCCCAATGATGAGCATTTCTCTGTAATGTTTGCACCTTACATTGACCTGCTGTTGATTCAGAATGTCAGACTGAAAAGGGTGTGTTTTAATCCAAATTTGCTCCTAGAATTCAGATGCTTCTCCCATGTTGTTTTCTTATTCAAAACAAAACAGAAATGATGGAAATGGGGAGTGCAGATTTAAAACTAGCTTAGGGATAAAATTCTGAACACACCGATCAAGTACCTTTATGAGGAGAATAAAATCACCTTTTTCTTTTTAGTTAAATGTAATCATGTCACCAGAGAATGCATCAAAAAAGCAAACAACTTATGTACTAATTATATATATGAATACATGATGTATATACATATATAGACTTATATACGAACTTCTATTCAGATAGAGTACAACCCCATTGTCCCCCCAAAATGCACAAAGCAGAAGAGATGAGGGGGAGGGCTGTGGGGCAGAGATGGGGCGCAGCCTCCCTGAAGCAGCTTGATGCTTTCTAGGGACCCTGCACCAAGCCCAGCCACTAGCGCTCCCTCTGCCCGCAGGAGCACCACGCTGGTGGATGAAGGGGAGGGCTGAGCACAGAGATGCTGCCCATGCTGTGCTTCTCAGCTTGCTAAAACAATGCTAAACTGCTGATGGGCTGCTCAGGAAGTGAGCAGGAATCATCTTTACCTGCTCTCCCACAGGTAACCTTGCAAATGGCACCAGTGTAAGACTCACTGTTGTGGAGAAGTCTGACCTGAGATCAGCATCCCTGGCATGGAAGATTTCCTATTTCACTGTGCGCTGCGTAATGCAACAGAAGTTCTCACCGACTTCAGCAGTGTAGCTGAGGATAGGCTTTCTCCCTTTTTGATTTTAGAGGTTGTCTAAATATCTAGCAGACATTGACAACATAGTGAAGTACAGTCTTGCCTTCATATTTAACACAAGAGATGGCAATCCATCGGTATTATGCTGCGTATAGACTGCTTGAGGTAAAAAGACACTGTATTTCTGTATTTTTGGTAGTGAAATATCTCTATTTGCACCATGTTTGTATGCTAAATGTATTTGACAGACACCACAAGTTACATGACTATTGAGGTATGTTTTTCAGTGTTATAGTTATGGAGACAAACAGTTCTTTTGCATCAAAATAGTAAATGGCAGCTTCTGGAAGATCCAAACAAAAAGAACAAAAAAGAGGCCCTCCCCAGTCCATGGTGGCCACATGGAAAACCCTGTGAGGGCTTTCCCTGAAACCCCTTGTAGCCCACTCTCCTTCCCTGCCTCCTAAAGATGTCTTTGGTTCTTAGCACACAAGGGCAGTGAACCTTAGTGTGGATGGAGGGACCATGGTGCCGCACTGAGAGGTGCTCCTGGGACACAGCAGGTGTGGGAGGAGATGTGCGCCTCTTCCCATGTGCACAGAGATGAACTTCCTCCATGTGTGTGTTTTTAATGAGGGAGCCTGAATAAATGGTCAGAGCCCAAATTCTGCCCCTTTCAGGCTGTGTGGGCAGGCTGAGCAAGTTCAGAGCCACAATAAATGAGCAACAAATAGCTATAGAAAAGATTCTGCTCATTTAATTCTATTGTACTACAAGCATTTTTATTTTGCAAACTCTTTTATTGCCT
Source organism: Numida meleagris (assembly GCF_002078875.1). NCBI lineage: Eukaryota > Metazoa > Chordata > Aves > Galliformes > Numididae > Numida > Numida meleagris. Next base: position 22,754,529 of record NC_034410.1, on the reverse strand, counting down.
TTGGATGTATGGCAAATACTCATCTCCCAAGGACTCGGCCACCATGCTCACAGCAGGCTCTGCAGCCACTGAGGGGAGGTGCCCCTGGCAGAGGCTGCAGCTTTCAGCAGCCAGCAACCCCAAGCAGCCATGGGAACCACTGTATGAGTAGTCCATACAAAACAATCCATACTCTAGGTCCAATCCATACTGTGGCCTTCGCTTTTTCAAAGGAGGGATTGCAAGGATTTTTCATTTTCTTCCTCTGTTGTACAATTTCCCTGATGAAAGACTCCTTGGGAAGTCAGTTAGGAAGGATGTGGAAGGATGGCAGGTCCCTCCAGACTGTCATAGCACAGCCACAGGGAAAATGCCAGAAAAGTACCACTGCATTTCCCCTTGCTAGCTACAGGAGTTATTTGGCATCAATTCCTCTTTATGCAAGGATATTGTGAACCAAGGTCTCTGTTCTTCATCTACAAAGCCCATTTACATCACACAAGTACAAAAATCCTTGAGTGCAGAAGAGTGCATCACTTGCTAACAATGCACTTCAGCAGAACAAATGAAGTTTTATTCTTAGCACTAAATCAGCAATAGGCCTTCAGGAATCAAAACATATAAAACCTGAATATATTTTAAGTGATTCCCTGTGTATATGAAATTTTTCTGCTTTTTTTTTTTTTTTTTTTTTTAAGATTTCTATCTAGATAAAATATCATTGTGACAGGAAAGTTTTATGCTTTCAACTTTTATTGGGTTGTGCTTGAAATGCATAGTTCACAAAACTGAAAAGGCTTGAACAAGTATCAAGAATTCCTATGTTGGCAAAGCAAAGATTAAAAGCCACAAGCTTATTATACATGACTGATATGAATGAAAACATAGTTCTGATTGAATTATGCCTTTGTTTTTATATACACCAGGAAATTCATACCATCATTCATACCATCCATAAGCTATTTGTGATTGTAAGCCAATCATTCTGCTGCATTGTGCGCTGTACATAAGCTGAACCTGCCTGTAAATAATCTTCCATATGTAGAAAACCTTCTTCTGAAGAAATACTGCCTGAAGATGTGAGTGAAATCTCAAACTTATGGAAATCAAAAGCAACAGCTGCTTGAGTTCTGTGGAAACCCAGATTTCACCCTCTCCAGCCCCTGTTTTACCACTGATAATGGCCATGGTTGGATTGGAGAGTTGCTGGTGCCTGGTGGGGCTGTGCTGAGTGTCACCTCTTCTCTTTGGGTCCACTTTGTGTTGTACCACAGTGTTTGACTTGCAGTTTCTTTGGTGTAGAACTGAGCATTTGGAATATTTTGGCTTTGTGAGAGGCTTCTATTTTTTCAATAAAAGTCAGACTAATTTTAAAGCTGGTGGAAAGTCTTTCCCTCTTAACACCCCAGAAAGCACAGGGTAAGCAGATATAAATAAACAAATACACGAGCTAGTAGCACAATAGCATGAAAGTCATGTAAGTATCTATTAAAATCAAGCAAAAGCCTGTGGTGAAGACACCGATTTCCATGCTCAGCAGACCTGTGATTGGCTCATGTCCCTGCCACAGACTTACTGTGTGGCCCTGAGAAAATTGTTGCAGCCACTGAAACTACATCTGAAAGATTTAGGTTCTACAATCAACATTTATAGTTCTCTTCTAAGTATGTTTTCATTGGTAAAAACTTCAACGTGTGAAATCATTTTATTGCAGACACATATAAAATTGCCTCTAACGCCCACTGGAAAAATAGATTGTTCAAATATTCCTGGGTAGACAAACTGCCATGCGTGTGATAGTCAGCTCAGGCCAAAGTTCCCAGAAATGCCACTGAGGAAAATCTGTTCCTTCGTCCTTCAAACCTCACACTCCAGAGTGGCTTTCTGGTCCCTGATCAGAAACTTGTGCCAAAATCTCTTTATTTGTAATTGTGCTCATCAGCCAAGTTCTAATGAAATTCTTCCCTCTGGCTGGTGAATATTACAAAATTCTTAAAACATTCTAAAGCATGCGAAGGAAAAATGTTCAGCAGTTGTTTATGAGATACAGCCGTCTTGGTGATCCCTCTGGAGTCCTGTGATTCAGAGACTACACACAGATGTACTGGTGGATTGCAGCTGGACATGAGGCAGCAACATGCCCTCACAGCCCAGAAAGCCAACCATATCCTGGGCTGCATCAAAAGAAGCACAGCCAGCAGGGTAAGGGAGGTGATCCTGCCCCTCTGCTCTGCACTAGTGAGGCCTCACCTGGAGTACTGTGTCCAGATGTAGAGTCCTCAGTACAGGAGAGACATAGACATGATGGAGCATGTCCAGAGGAGGGCCACAAAAATGATCCAAGGGATGGAATGCCTCCCCTATGAAGGCAGGCTGAGAGAGCTGGGGGTGTTCAGCCTGGAGAAGAGAAGGCTCTGAGGAGACCTGAGAGCAGCCTGTCAGTATCTAAAAGGGGGCTGTAAGAAAGAAGGGGACAGACTCTTTAGCAGGGTCTGTGGTGATAGGAGAAAGGGAGATAATTTCAAACTAAATGAGGGGAGATTTAGATTGGCTATAAGGAAGAAGTTTTTACAGTAAGGGTGGTGAGGCACTGGCACAGGTTGCCCAGAGAGGTGGTGGATGCCCCATCCCTGAAGACATTCAAGGTCAGGCTGGATGGGGCTCTGAGCACCTGATCTAGCTGTAGGTGTCCCTGCTCATTGCAAAAGAGTTGGACTAGATGACTTTTAAGGGTCCTTTCTAACTCAAACGATTCTATGATTTAAATATGCATGACTTACACAGATTATACGCCTATGGTCCCAATCACCCAACTGTTGTTCTAATGATCAGTTTCAAGCTATGCTGGGTAGGGGATTCAGCTCTTACACTTTATGCAATGCTCCAGCAAACAGTTCAGTGAAAGGCAGCTGTGGGGCCTGGCTGAATTCCACATACCTTTTGGATGCCTCATGCAGATGAGAGATTTGAACCCTTCTTCATGAATTAGGCACATCTATATATAAATTTTAAAAAAACACCAATGGGAATATCAGATGTCTGTAATACATATATCTGAATGCTTTGCTACAACCTTTTGATGTTAATTTTCTCAGTCTCTTCTAAAAAACTGCCTCTTTCTGGGCAACAAGGCAACACTGAAAACCACTGTGGGTACCATCAGTGATGAACTCACGAAAAACATCAAAATCTCCTTAGCATCCCACTAATTCAGTGAACACATGTCTATTGGCACATGGACAAAACAGACACAGGCAATGCATATCTATACAATGTGTGAATGTCGGCAGTCCTCAGAAAGGCAAAGCCTGAAAGCTCTTTCCCAGATTGGTTCTCGAACGTTCAAAAACACCAGTTCCTCAGCAGAATTCATTTTGGCAAAGATGTTTGTCAGTTTGCCAAGAGAGATCTGCTTCTGAAGCAATCCAGCCAAGCTGCACAACTCAGCCAGCATAAGAAGACACTGGAAGAGAAAAATATGTCCTGGCCCGGAACAATGTATATTATTAAGAAATGTTTCACATTAAATGAATTACCACCAGTGAGAAACATACACAAATAATATAAGGCATCTACATATGTATGTGATATAATGGTGGTCAAATGGATGCTAATATCTAGTCAAGGGACAAAACATTTCAGTGGCACCTCCTTATTATCAAGCTGCTCGGGGGGGCTGGAGCATTGCTACACATCAGGTTCCCTGGCTGGCAAAGATACCTCGCAGATAAATGCTTTTTTGGCATCAAATATGTCTTGCTCTTATTTAATAAAGTCTTCTGCATCTAAATAGTATCTGTAAAGAAAGAGGAGAAAAACCTTTTTTTTTTTCACATCCTCTGGAAAAATCACAAGATTAACAGGCTTCAACGAAGAGTTATACATTAACTGCCTTGGAACTGCAAAGTCTTTATCATGTGGTACACAGATGCCTGTCTTGAGAGGTACTTTAAGGACAGGTTGGACAAGCGAAATCTGAACTATTAGAGATGCACCTAATTGTTATCTTTGGTAATATTATGATAACAAATAAATAGCTGTTATTAACATCCCATTTTCAGTGGGGGAGTTCCTCTCCAAGCCTCAAACATCCACTCAACTTCTGGAGGCTTGCTTTGTGTTTCTCCCAATAATATTGCCTATCCCAATCCATGTTTTTCATAATGTTGCTAGTAGTTCTGATCTAAAATAGAGAATACTTACATGTGGTTACAGTTTGCCAGCAACAGCTGAAGAGGCTAGCTCCATTTCCAAACTGAGATGCATTCTGCTCCACTCAGAATTCTGTTTTGATTTGTTTGTTGGTTTTGTTATTTCTTTTTTTACAGTTTTCAGATATCTTTCAGAGGTTCTTTTATCCTGTAAGACATTAGTGACTTTCACAAATAGTTTCTGAGCATGAATGAATTTTTCAAAGCCATAGACCACTACAAATTTTTACTCATGTGAATTTTAAGGTAACAGGTGAAGGGTGTTTAATGTTCAGATTGTTTGACAGAGACATGTAAAATTTGCATGAAGTCTTTTACATGATACAACCGAGAAAGCTGAGCTCTTCCAAGGTACTTTGGAACCATGAATTTCCAAACTTAATTGGAGGACTGACTGTAGCTTAGAAAATCATCCCACTGGCCCTGTTAGGTCAAATGTCAGTACTCATATCCTTCTTGAACAGTATTTTCCCAATCACATTTGATGCACCATGAATGAAGTGGTTATCGACATTATTATGGAGTAATTATCTCCTAACCAAGACTCTGAACTTTAATGGAGAAGAAACGAAACACTGAATGTTTTTGTAGTCTAATCTTAAAATAACCCATCAGATAATACAGCGTAGCTGGATGAATTCATATAGATCCATAACTTCTTTGTGCCTACAGTTGTTTCCTCCTGACCCCAAACAACTCCTCAAAATCCAAACTCTTCCCTATCAGGAAAGTCCTCAAAAATTCCCACTGCTTCCTGCTGGGGAGCCTCCTTCTTTTTGCCTTTCTGAGGCTGATTTAACCAGAGACATTCTATTTGTCATTAAAAGTGCTGGTTTTATTTCACTGGCAAGTAAAAGTCTGAGCCAATCTCCATCATCTTTTTTTGTGGGGGTTGGAATCCATCTACACCACTGGTGTGTTAGCTGTTCATTATCCAGAACAGAAAAGGGCCTGCACATTTTTCCTGCATATTTCTATTTTCTCAAAACCAAGTTCCGTTGGATGAAACACCTTGTAAAATATATCTGAAATCAACAGAATTTTGCTATTTTTATTATACTTCAAAAAACACGGCTCATTGAACTCCTTGGGAAATGTATCTGTCTTACTTAATAATAAAGCCAAGTTCCAGTGTGGTCAAATTAGAAGCAGCTGAAATATTAAACTCTGTTTTCCAATATGGAAACTACAATAAGAAAATACTTTATGACAATTGGTACTACAAAGCAAGCAGTATTACAGAGGAATGGTGGTAGAATATGGTGGTAGAATACCATAGATGGTCTGGTTGCGTTTTGCTAGGAACTCAAAATGTAAAAGTCATACCCGAATCAGGCTTTGGACATATTTTCTTACAACCTAAGTTTTCATTCCTTCATCTTTCTGAAAACTGTCAGTGTTTTCCAAATTCACTGCTGTGCCTGGTTCCATCAAAATGCCTGGATTTCCTGAGACCTGAGCACAGGGGGAGGCGATCTGTCTCACTTCTTGGTCTCTGCCAATGGCATGTTCTTATTAGTGTCATATTTTCTCAGACACTGAAAGCCACTGTCTCTTCTTTTTGATTTGGCTCTAGTATCAGGTTCTCACAGCCCTAGGAGATTTGTAGTTTTGCTTTTGTCTTGTGGTTGTTTGTTTATTTCTGGTTGTTGTTCCTTCTTCCTTCTTCTGAAAGGCAAAACAGTTCCATCACAGCTCAAACAATACAGATTAGAGTGACTATAATAACCTGAACCAAACACCTCAGGCCATAAGTCAAATTCTTGGGAGCTATGAAGAGTTTTCTCTGCCAATGGTTAGTGCTATAGATCTCAGAGACTGATGTGAGCACAGGTTCTTCTCTCTGGAGAAGGTGCTGACTCCTTTAATTATAGCACCTCAAAAGAAGATATAAACTTTCTATTACAAAACACTCTTTAAGCCCTGTTAGCTGTATAACATGCCCACAGCACAGAATACTGTATTCTAGACTTTTATTTTTTGGGCTCATCAGGGATTGAGAACTGGAGTACAAACACCGCTATGTGATGCACACCCTGTGCAGATGCTTACTTACCCACCTTCATCACAAGCAGTCTGCCTAAAGCTGAGACAACCTCACTGAGCTAGTCCAAGGGCTTTGGACAGTCATACATTGATCTTCTGACATCTGAGTGTAACTGGGCAAGCAGGAGTTATCAAATTTGAATTATCTCTCCATATACATGGTCTCTAAATGGAGCCTTTTTCCCATTCAAAAAGTCAGGTTTGAGAGATTTCAAATCCAGTAGCATTATTATCCAGAAACAATTTGGCTGCATGAAAGTGGTGTTGACAAATATAAAGTTGATTTGTTTTTATGTTGTTCGAGTTGGAAGCATCTCTGAAGAAAAAAAGAACACTTCTACACACCCAAATTCCTTTAGCAGATTTATTCATGTCATCTTTCACTTCAACTGTGGAATAGGGTAGAATAGAATAGAATAGAATAGAATAGAATAGAATAGAATAGAATAGAATAGAATAGAATAGAATAGAATAGAATAGAATAGANTAGAATAGAATAGAATAGAATAGAATAGAATAGAATAGAATAGAATAGAATAGAATAGAATAGAATAGAATAGAATAGAATAGAATAGAATAGAATAGTTCAGTTGAAAGGGACCTTTCATTAGAACTCATTGAGTTCTAATCCTTCAGGGCTGTCTAAAAGTTAAAGCATGTCATTGAGAGTACTATCCAAATCCCACTGACAGACATGGAGCACCAACTACTTCCCTAAGAAAAGCTATATTGTGCCATTATGTTTATTTCTTATTGAGATATTTTCATTGTGATGAGATGCTACACAGTGACTGGGAGTGCTGCTTCCTGAGGACAGAAAGGCAAAACAGAAAACCCTTCTTCCTGAAGAGCTCACATCCTGCCCACAGAGACTCAATTTTCAGGCAAAGCGAACTGGAGATGACTTAATACCCTCTGAATGAGCAGAGTGGTTTGCCAAATTTATATTTTGATATAATTAGGCTCTTTTCCATTAAAAATAACTGTCTGACCACCCTCCAGGGATGAGGTGGTTCTTCAGCTGGTTTTGTTTTGGGCAGTTCTTAATTAGCTAGCACCTTGTCTTCAGCAAGATTTCAGCCTCTGCAGTCTTGCTCACAGCCACTCTCCACCTCACCCTGCAGAATGGTGCTTTTCTGCCTGAAGTGGTTTGTTTTATGAAAGTGCCAGCAGAGGTTAACACTTCATTAACAAATTCCACATCTTTAAGGAAACATTTTTTATTTTCTAAAATCTGTCACTTCCTAATTAATTCCTCTGTCATCTGTTTTTTTTCCATAGTGCCTCAGCCAGGGAAGTATAAACTTTAACAAATTAAAACACACTGTATTTTTGTGTTAGAGCTGCATGTATATTGACTCTTTCTTTTGGATGTTTGTTAATCTGTGCCATCTTCCTCTTCAGACAGACTCATTATCTAGGAGGAATGGCTAGTTCCTATCAGACTAGTGGTAATTTATGAAACTACTTTAAACGTTCTCTCCCAGCTCAATAGCCATTTCACATACCCAAGTTGAGTTGTAGCATCTTGATACCTTTTTCTAAACATAAATAAATAGCTACAAATAGGTCCAAAAGCATGTTGTTTTTTTCCCTTCATCTGTCTCAGCTATTTGACAGACAGGTTGGGCACAGCCCTCTGAATATTTATATCAGCACAGTGAGGAGATGGTGAACTCCAGCATGTGAAGGGAGGGGAAAAGGAAAGTTCCTGATGTTGGCTTTTGTTCCAGAAAAAAATGCAATATGGATTCACTTCTTCACTTGAATTTCCTTTGTCCTAAATACCCCTCTTCACTTATGTGCTGGAAGAGAAAATACACTTCACACTTCTCTTGCTTGGCAGCAAGAGGAGGACTAATTATCACCCATAGAAGCGACATGGACTGGCAGAACATGAGAGTGAGGAAAAGTGACGGGTAAATTGAAACCTCTTCTGTTGAGGTGCTTTGCTTGGTGCTTAATACTCTGATCCTCAGCCTCAGCTTTTGAAGATATTTTATAACGTAGGCTGGGTTGTACTGTAAAGAGGGAGCTCACGGGCTCTCAGCACTGAAATACCACATAGCAAAGAGGGAGAGAATGCCCATTACATGATCATCTGGAAGCTACGGTTAGAAAGAGAGCAGCAGGGCCTCGGATACTTATTTTTCTCCATAAAAATAAAATGTGAACTTCCTGCCATTTCTCAAAGCCTCTTGACTATTTTTCTTTTTTTTTTTTTTTTTTTGTCCAGCTGAAGACCCCAGCGTTCCACTCTTTCTTCCTTCTCCAGCAACGTGAAATCTGGAACCTGCCTAGGTTTCTCCTTGCATGAATCCTCCTAACACTAATCTTCTGTCACTTATTGCAAAAGGCAATCTCCAGAAGTTCACTGTGACATGGATAGCTTGTCAACTGTTCTAATGACAAATCTTTTGTATATGTCCGTAGATCAATGGATCAAAACAATTACATGTGTCAATTTCTGCAAAGTAAGATTCACGAATGAAAAGCTATTGGTTTCTGTAACACTGATGCTCAAGAGGGAATTTTACATCACTGCAGCTGGTGATTGAAACTATCAGAACTATCAGGACCGAGAGGCTGAGACTATCTGACAGACTGACCCTCTTAATTATCCAGTTCATTGATTGGCCCCTGCTGTTTGTTACTGTCCTCATTTTCAGGAGCTTCAATATTAAATTCTAGGCAGTTCAAAGTTCACTCTGAGGTTAAGTGAAACACATCACTCTGTAACAGCCATGTTCACCGAAGAGTCAAACAGGCTGATAAGACCAAAATTAGTTCTTCCCCTAAGCAATGAAACCAAGGATATTCTTGGAAGGCCTCTAACAATTTCTGTTTTTCCCATGTTCCCTAGCCCTTCTTCTGCCAGGTGTTACTGCCCCTACAGCCTCTACAGCAATATACCCATTTTTTTGGTCAGTATTAAATCAAACCACTATCAATTTCAGGTCACAGGCTAAGCTGCAAGCACCTCTTCTGTCCCCAATGGGAAGACAGTATCCTTCAGCCCCCAAAATGTTTCTAAGACATACTGAGAATTAAAGAGCATTCTATGAATTCTCTGTCAAACAAGGTTCAAGGGAATTGAACTTATATATTCTAGTGCATTTCTTTGAGACGTCTTTCTATGTGTGCCAATAACATTGAACAAAGGAGTTAATTTTGGAAGCAAAAATCACCTTACTTTGCTATATAACTACATTCAAAATTCATAACAGAAAATGGTGTTGTCTTGACATATTGTTAATCAGTTTACCAAACTCAAACGCTCTTCATCCAATGCAGAAAAGCTAGTAAAAATCTATTTTGAGGTTTTCAGCATATGCTCCAAATCTCTCCAAAGTTATTACAATGGAAAAAAATCTTACAATTTCAGGAAAAGTAAATACCAGCAAATACTTTTATTCAGAGATCTTGTAATGTAAGCCAATAAACATTATCTGGTTCCAAAACATACAGTATCCACCAGGAAAATGTGGATAGGAAAATAAACAAGAAATTAAAATGCTTGTATGATTGCCTTGTGTGAATATAGAAAATTTATTAGTGTAGGTCATATAAAAGAAAGAATGGGAATTTTTTTTTGTTTTTTTTTTTTCCCCTAGAAGATATTAGTAACTTTGGATAACTGCAGTTAGGATACTCAGATTTGGATTTACCTTAAAAGAATTACCATTTTCCTTGGTTAAATCCTCAAGAGATTCTGGGTGGGGAACGTCTGCTCTGAAGGCTGTCTCAAGGACTCCACCAGGGCTGCCTGCCTCTTTTTAATAATTTTGGCCAAACATTTTGCAAATGGAGTGGAAACAATCCTCACCAGAATTCCACGAAGAATTTTGCTTTGGAGAAGGATACCCGAAGAGGGAGCAAGGGAAAGACAAATAAGAGAATGGCAGTGATTACCAGCCACACTGCCTGGAATTAATCCAGTACCAGAATCTCCATCAGAAGCCTGGGAGCTCCCAAACCAGCCAAAACAGGGCAAGCCACATTCCCACAAGCCTTGCTTCCCAGGCAGCCCATATATCCAGCTGGCAATGGCAGTAGCAGCTCTCTGCTTGAATCCTTGCTTTGCTGGAAATGGGGCAAGGGTTTCCCTGCTGTTCCAGACCAGGTGGGCAGACACAATGGCACTTTGGTCTGGTTGCTGAACCCTGAATGGCTTTGCTGCCTTATGCAACACTTCTGGTCACTCTCAGGAAAGCACCAGTAATACAGCTGAGATCGTGGGAGAAAAATCTGCATTGCAGCTTTTGTAAGGAAATAAAAACACACAAAAATTAAAGTCTTTTATTTCATGGACACAGCCTCAAAGCGGCAAGTCAGCAGAGCAGGAAGCAGATGTTCTAAAACAGTCTGGGATAAATTGCAAAGAAATCCACTTCAAATGCAAGAACAGGAGCCTTGCTTCCAAGCTCTCATCCTTTTGCCCATACCCACCTGGGCCTTTGGAAATGGATTTCCAAATAAGCTGAACAGGGGCTTGATAAGTCAATTCTGCATGTTGGACATGGTTAGATTAGGGTCCTAGCTCTACATCTGCACTGTAATTTGCTGAGTACAATTAGGAGAAAAAGAGAGGGGAGAGGGGTACTGGAGGGGAGGAGTGTCTGCCTGGCCCTGATGTGCCCTGTGTGTGCTGCCAGGCCTCCTGGCTCTGGGCTGTGCTGGGACAAGCAGGAGAAACCACATAGTCCTGTTCCCTAAGTGCCATGAAGCCACCTAAAGCCACAGAGTCCATCTTGGGAAGTCAGGGAGGTTCAGTAGCTGAGCAAAGGTGCTTAAAGCGAAAGCTTGAAGAAGGAGATAATAAAAGCAATGAGATCTCTGATTAACTAAACAATACTTAATGCATCAAATCTCATGCTGCTGTTGCAGCTTTGTTTAATGACAGAAACAGGTAACATCTGTCATCTGACACCAGATAGGAGACATCTGTGAGGTACAACAGCCTCATGCGATCCTGCTGGTTTTCCTTGGAATCTCCAGGGATCTCTTGGGTCCATCTGGGACAAACACATCCAAGAAAGTTGGCAGCAACTTTCAGAGACAGTGAGTTTGATATAAAAGTCTGAGTGGGAAAGCAGATGGATGAGGCGATCAAATTGTCAGCATGGCTTTGTTTCAGACACAACAAGAACACCCACAAGTGGATGCTGCTGCAGAGGATACACCACTCTGTCTTCAGCAGAACGTTTTTACGTCTGCTTTTATAATCATCTAATTTTCTTTTTATCAGAGAGAAGCAGCACCTCTGCACCAGGATAACTTTTTTTTTTTTTTTCTGAGGCTATTTAACATTATTACAAGATATCAGTTATTCTCAGTAAATCCTTGACTGTGTTTCCCCTGGCTCTAAGACAAGTGAGAAAGTGATGGACGTGATGAAAGTAAATGACTAGAGAAAGAGAAACGCACAGTGTTGGAGCCTTCATTTGGCCAGGCACTGAGAGGGCTTACAAATGCTGCTTTGCCATATCTATGTCCCTTTTTTCCTGTGGTGGTGGCCCTAACAGCACCACCCAGCAGCATGGGGCTCACTGCCAGCAAGACCCTGCTTCTGCTGGTGTAGCTACAGCCCCTGCTCACAGCAGGACCTTCACACTCTCTGTTTTTCCAAGGGACCCTCAGGCAGCTCCGTAGGTTCATGAAGAGCATGGGGCACTTCTGGGGAGACTGTAACTCAAACAGGCTTACAGGGGAATTGTTTGAGGGAGATAGAATTCCTCTCTCAGGTTATGCTTTAAGCCGAATTAGAACACACAGCAGATGGCATCCCAACAATGTTAGGTGCAGGCAGTTTCTCCCAGTTCCACTCAGTCTGTATTTCAGGACAGAGAATTTTCCTTTTGCTTATTAATTTACATTTGTATTCATTCAGAGGACCCTGGCAATGGGGGGTAAAATATCTTTTACCTTCAGTTCTGGGGCCCCCAACACGAGAAGGACATGAAGCTGTTGGAGCAGGTCCAGAGGAGCACCACGAAGATGATCAGAGAGCTGTTCCCCTATGGGAACAGGCTGAGAGAGGTTGAGCTCTTCATATTGGAGAAGAGAAGGCTTTGGGGGAACCTTATAGCAGCCTTCCAGCACCTGAAGGGGGCCTACAGGAAAGTTGGGAGGGACTTTCTATAAGGGCATGTAGTGACAGAACGAGGAGAAATGGCTTTAAACTGGAAGAGCGTAGATTTAGACTAGACATTACGAAGAAATTCTTTACTGTGTGGGTGGTGAGACACTGGAACAGGTTGCCCAGAGAGGCTGTGGATGCTCCCACCCTGGAGGTGATCAAGGCCAGGCTGGATGGGGCTGTCAGCAACCTGGTCTAGTGGGAGGTGTCCCTGCCTAGAGCAGGGGGTTGGAACTAGATGATCTTAAAGGTCCCTACCAACCCAAACCATTCTACGATTCTATGATTCTGTGATTCAGTTTTATATTCAATGGCTCATTTTGTTCATAGTCTTTTATAGCTCACAACACCCAGTAACTTATCTTGTGGTGCCTCTGTGAGGAACACACCACCCCGGGAAGAAAGTTTTAATAACTATCCCGTAACCAACAGGATAAACAAAAACAGGAGGGTGTTTTAAGGACAAATTGAAATTTTCCTTAAAGCTGTGCAAATGTGACACGCTTCACAGAAGTTACCGAGGCTGGGGAAAGTTTACTGTCTTTGGATCATTTATAGATAAACTCGATGACAAGGTGTAGGAAAAATGTTTTGGATTTCTGACTCTGCAGCCGGCCACGTGGCCAGACCCTTAGGACTGAAATAACTCTGCAAGTGCAGAACTGCATTGCTTTTGGATGTAATATGTCCTTAGGCAACAATCAGCTCTCCATTTTTCCGCTGCCTTCAAAGAACGTATTGACAGGCAGGATGTGGCAATTTTAATTAATGGAGTGGAAAAGTTGTTGATTTTGTCTCTGAGAAATTTTCCCAAATGGCAGTTACTCCATCAGCAAAGGATATTAGTGCAGACTGTGGTACAAAGGCCTGGCACATTTGTCAGCTCTGACCAGGACTAACAGCTCTAGCAACCAACAGCTCCCTTGGGACCTTCTTGCTAACGGAGATCTGAGGCTGAGATGGGAAATGGTATAAGGGAAGAAAAAAAAATCTTTTTACTCGTTCTTTTTATTACATCTACCTGAATAAAAGATAACTAATGAAGAGGATTCAAACAACTTGAGTTCTTCCCTTCAACACCCACCCCATTCAGTTCTTCATTCAGTGTGCCTGGAGTCCCAGGTTTGAAAACCTTTCTTGCTGTAAAAAGAAAGTGCTCATTTAAAAGGTATTTAAACAGTTCTGCTCAGATAAGCAATCTAGTGGCCATTAAGAACTCGTCTTTTTTTTTTTTTTTCCTGTCTAAAGTTTAGCTAAGTGCTTTCTCAACTGTTTCACTGAAGTGAGGCCTTAATGACTATTTTTAAAAATGCAGTACTTGTACTGTAGAATGTGCTGGTTTTCCCTGCCTATAATCACTAAAGGACATGGCTTAGTGATGGGATTTGGTTGGACTTGGTTAATAGCTGGACTTGGTGATCTTTAAGGTCTTTCTTTACCTACCTGGATGATTCTGTGAAATGAAAGAAACTGATCACATCTCATTGTATTTGTTTAGTCCAAGGAGGGACTAGGTTCCCCCTGACTATAGCGTGACATGAAATTGAGCACATATACAGCAGTGCTTCTAGGATTTGGCCTGTTGCATAAATGTGGCCTCTGGGCAAGCAAAATGTTCCCTCAAGTTAACAGAAAAAAAAGACTTACAAGCAGGCAGAGGAGAAACCTCTGGAATTGTCCTAAGACTCCTCTGGGAAACTGTGAGGGACTCCTCCAAAAATATATCTTATTCAGAGCTTTTTGATAATGATCATAATCCTCTGAGGTATTTTTTTTTTCATCAGCTTGTTGTCAGTAAAATGAGAGACAACTTTATCTACCTGATGGTTGCAGAACAGAAGTTCTGTATATCAATAAGGAAAAATAAAATATGCAAGAATCTTCCAAAACTTACTCTGGAAATACTTTTTAGTAAAAGCAGGTGGAAAGGATGAAATTTAATGTAAAATGAAATGTTTGCTAATTTCATTTTCTCACCTTATTTTGAAGTGCTTGGAAGGAATAAAGCTTTAACAACAGGGGGAACAATCTCAGGTGGCTGTAATTTGTTGTAAGAGATTTTTCATTGTTCCATCCAACTCAGAGCCAACTGGTGTCTATTTTTTCATTAGTTCTACCTTTGTCTCCTAAGTTACATCACTTAACCTGGGAACATCACAAAGATAGGACTTATTTGCTTACAACTGCTTCCTCCCCAGGATGGCCGTTTGACAGGACGCTTGCTCTATCCTGGACTGCTCTAACACAGAGAGCTCATTCCTGCACTTGCATCTAAGAAGCTGCCCACATTATTCCCTACCTGTCAGGGCTGATACGGGATACCCTGTCATCATGACTGCCGTGGCTACAAAATTAAAGCTTGTGCCCTTATTCACAGCGAGCAGCGGTATGACAGGGTATTTTATCAATATTTTAATGCATGGTCAAATAAGAATTCTCATTTGGAAATTCCCCAGAGACAGCCTCTGCTTTCACCAATAAGCAATATGGGCAAGTCTTTCATGGCTGCAAATGTGCCACTTGGGCTCAACACTCACTCCCCTGGCCCTGTACCCCAGGGCTCCCAGGTGAGCACAGTGCTTGCTTTTCTGTAGCTCTTACCACACCTGTCAAAGCAGTGCAGGCAGCACACAGACAGGAGCAAGTCCTTGCCTAATTTTGTCCTTGATGTTTTATGATATATATAGTTTAATGGCCACCAGTTCTTTAAAATATGTTTTCCTAAGCATATTTTCACAAATGTTGAAGACAGCCTACTGATTTGCTGTCACTGCTCCTTTTTGTACTAATTCTTGCCTCTCAGAAACCAAAGAAAGCTTGGCAATGCAGAGCAGGCAGTACCTAGTCTGATAGATTTCTTTATATATATTTACATTTCAGAGGCAACAGTGCAACTCGGAAAAGAAACAACCGCTCAAAGTGATGGTAGTTTTTTGCAGAACAATAATCCATCACAAAACTGCTCCAGTCAGAAGAACTTACTGTTTTACATAATCCTTCCAGATAAGTGAGAGGCACAGGTGAGATATAACAACACCTCACCTCAGCTCCTTGTTCACTGCTCTAAGTTAATCATCTAAATTTCATTCACAGTCAGTGATGAGAGGAGCAAGAAGACATTTCTGGAGGTTATTCATGGCCTTCAACTTCACATGGCTAAAGTGAAAGGACATCAATATTGCTCTTATATTTACATTTTTGTGTTCTAAAATTGCAAGATCATTTATCCCTTCAGACAACACTAGCCTCAGTTTACACCCTGTAGTTTAAGGATTTCTATTCAAGCTCATTACAGTCTGCAGATCTTTGTCTTCTCAAATGACTTCATTCTAATAAAGAAAGCTTTGTGACTATGCACCTACCCTTCTTTCCACGGACACAGCTCCGACCTCTATGCCTTCTTCAGCCAGGTCTTACCCCAGAACTTTCCAGTAGCCTTCTCTTGGTCTGTCATCTGCTTCCAGGTTTCTGTCTTTGTACTTGTTTTGGATGACTTCCTGAGTATCCCATTCTTTCATGTTGTCATGTCTGTATGCATTCACACACAGAGCAAAACAAGCCAAAATATGAATTACATTTACAGTTCACATCAGGTCCCTAAAGTTCAATCTGCTGTCTGAGTCTCTCTTTTCAGCAGATTTAGCGAGGTGACTTAAAAGATTATCCTACAATTACATTTCTTTTTAAAGTTTCTGAACTAACAAGGAGAGAGAGATTTGAGAAATGATACTGAGCGTATGTTACATTTTATCTGAGCATATGGTACATCTGTAGGCTGCTATGTTTGGTATCATATACATTTAGTTCAGCTAAAAATCACAACATCCTAAAACTACGTCTTAATGTTGGCACACGAAAACAGCAATTGTCAAAGATGACAATAATTTGCAGATACTGATGGATTTGAAACCTCACTACCAAAGCAATTTCATAAAAAGCGGTGTCCCCTCGCCAGTCCCAGTCAAACATCTCAGACACGTTGGGCCTCTGGGTTAACAAAATTCCTCTGATGCGTGATTTGACTCATCGCTTTTCAGTCATACATGCTTTTTTAATTTTCTACATGTAATTTCTATCTTTTAATGCAGCTTTACCTTGGCTTTCTATTGCACTACTTGAGACAAAGTACCTCTGTTTCTCCTATGCATTACCGACATGGTAAAAGGTCCACAGGTCATAGTCCTCCTCACGGCGCAGAAGCAGGACACTAGCCTTATATCTTACACATTGAACAATAAGAAAACAGCCTTCTCAAGTCAATCCTGTACCTAACCTTACCTTTATGGAAGGTAGGAAACTACTTTTCATTTAATATACTGAGGCAGCACATTGAGATTCAGCTGATAAGACAACTTGCCTCTGAAAGCAAGGCTTAAGGAACTGTGGGATTCAACTTTTAGCTTTAGTTAAACTTTTAGCAACATCTGCTTAACAAAAATGCTTGCACAAGGTGCTCAGGTGTGAGTTCTGCAGGCAGAAGTGAAGACTTGCTGTAGCAAGAGAACTGCATGCAAAGAGTGATCTTACTCAGCAGGGCTCCCAGTGATCCAGTTCCTAGGAATTCTCAGGTTGATGATTTGCCATGCTGACGGAATACCTCTGGGTGTATTTCAGACTCAAAACCTGAGATCAGCAAGATCAGCTTCCTCTTTCTGCTCATTCCCTGTGGTGAACCAAGGAAGGGGAGGTTTTTAGTTTAGAGATCACGGTGTAATGCAGGGACTATGTGGTTTTCAAAGCTGCCTGAATGAGTCCTTACTTCCTCTTCACATGTCCATTTCTCCCACTAGGGCTCTGGGAACTCACTTGTACTACCTATGGCTTCTAAAGCTACGTGGCTGTTGAGATACTACCCTTTCCATCTTTTTCCATTTCCCTCCTTGCAGCTATGTCTGGGTAAGCCATTGGATGACAAGATAAGAATTCAGGTATTTCAGGTAACTGCAGCTGGTTTCATCTGTTTGTGACAAGACTCTCAATGAGCTTTGCAGATTTCCACAGACACTTTGTAAGACAAGTGTGTTTACTCTCACAGCAAATACATTGGAATCTGAAAAGCGCAGGGAAAAGGCCAAGGAGATATAAACTGTTATAGGAGTGCATTTCAGAAACACAGAGACCAAGGCTTCATTGACATAATTAATACAACTTTCGCTGTTCCTCCCAAATGTACATATGGCATATAGGACAACATTTGAACAACAACAACAGTAAACTATTTATATGTAAAAACCATGAAACAATAGCATCAGCAGGATGAGCTTATGCTTACAACAGCAGCAGGAGCCCTACTAATATATTTTCAGTTAGTAACAGAGCAATAGAGCAAAGTCACATGAAGCAGTTCAAAAGCAGCTGTTCTGCTTTCTGCAGATGCAGCCTTAGCCATTATAGGTAACTGGGGTCTTGCAGGTCTGAACTGGACTGTTTCTCTCCCTAAAGCATATAACCCTAATGTGTGCATCATGCAGACTTCATTCCACACACACTTGTCCTCTGCTCTGTGCTGCCCACCAGTTCCTGAGCCAAGCCATACAGCTAAGATCTTCCATTTTTTCCCCTCAACTTCCTTAATAGATGTTTTTATTGTAAATACTTGCCTGTTCTTTTATAAAAAAAAATTGTTTCTGTGTTAGGCTGCATTCTCGGTGTCACCAGAACTCGTTGCTCTCCAAACTGCAGAAAGTCAAACACAGACATCCAGGGGAGCTCAGGAAGTGAGGGGGATAAAGCCAGACATGACAACAGGCTGAGTCCTGGCGCAAAAGGAACCACACAACTGGCAGGGCTTTATAAATGTCAAAGCAAAGGAACAAATTTTAAGGAATGATTTGCTGAGATGCAGTCAGGTCTGTAGGAGGGTGTTAGTGGTAAGTCAGTTTTCCCCGTCATGAGGCACAGACCATGAGAAAGCACAAAAATGGTCATCTGGAAATTTGTCAACATGGACAAGTTATGAGTGCAGCATCTTGCTCATCACTGGCAAAAATGCGTAGCTAGTGGTGGCAACTATGTTGCAAAATAGTGATTTGTAGCTGAGAATTTGCTCTATCAAATAATGTTCTTGTGCACGTTCTATCTGTTGTAGTTTCCATGAAAATAAATAGGAGGCATTACTTTTGGAGCAACCTATGTACATTACAAATTGTGGAGCAGCAAGAGGTGCAGAAATAAGTTGCATGGTCACTTCAGACCCTTCATGCACATATTAATTCTTTGTATCAGAAATATTTTTCAGGAGAGTTATATGGGTCTCTTTTTTACATATATCCTGAGCTGACTCACATAGATATGCTAGCAGATCCCTGCTGCAGCAAGGGCAGAAGAAGCAGGCAGATTCCTGCAGAACTGTGTTGAAAGGAGAAACAGATTTTGTGAAAATGCTGACCAGTTTTGATACAGGTTAGCATAGTTACCAACTGCACTGTCAGCCCAACTGAAGGTTATGTGTTGGGATAAGTGTACCCTCAGATGTGTCTACAGGCATTAGTGTTCATACTACATTGGTGTTCGTTGCTCAGATGTTTCACTGTGAGAGAAGCACAGCAAAAACCTATAGAAACAGTATGTAAAAGCAGACTGAATCCAACACTGTGGTGGGTAAAGTGGGGAACCACGAGCTAACACAGCATCTGAGCGCCAACAGTCCTAGCCAGCTTTCACATTGCACTGATTTATGTAGAAGTAGAATAAAATACTTTCAGAAAAGTATGTAGGTCACTCTGGAAGTAATGCCTCCTATTTATTTCCATGGAAACCACAACAGATACAAAGAGCACAATAACACTGTTTGTTAGAGCAAAATCTCAGGTACAAAACACTATTCTTCAACAAAGTCATCACTATTAGCTATGCATTTTCACTAGCTATCAACAAGAGCCTGTGTGCCATGCTCATAAAAATCTGCACCAGAGGAAATCTGCAACAGCCTTACTTTTCAGTACACGGTCCTGTAACTTGAGAGAACAGCTTCTTAACACACCAGGATCTCAAATATTAGACCTTTCTCTGAAGTTACAATTCAGACATCAAATTTTTGTTTGGCTGGAATGGCAACAAAAAGAAATCATCCACGCTTTCTTTGAACCAGTGCTACTAATCCACTGGTTGGTTCTTCATTGCAAGCCAAAAAGAATCTCTCTTCTTATGTGGCTTTGGTATTCACCGAAGAGGGAGAAACAAAAAGAAGAGTCTGGCTGGGCTTTTCTTGGAAGCCAGGAGTTACTAGGTAGCTAAACATCTCATTAAGTAGCCACACAAAACACTTCAAAACTTGTTAGGAAAATACATAAGTACTACTAAATGAAAAGCTAGTGGCTGCTTTTTAGAGATATAAAAATGTGGTTCATGGGCTGAATGTGTTTGATGTTCATAAATGCAACCAAATACAACCAGAAAATTCATTTTAGAGTCAAGGGCATAACTAACTGTAATTTTTTTTTTATATATATGACTTTCTACACAACACAGACTACAAAACTGCATTCATCTTCTTCTACACAGGGACAATAATGCTGAGACAAAGCCATAAAAGTTTTTGGACAGGCAACCAATCTTTCTGTAGAGCCTTCCAGTGGGAAAATGTGCCACATCCTTTAACTGTCTGACTGCTCATCCATTCAGAGGTCTTGTGCTTGTTCAACTAAATAGAGACATAAATTGTAACAAGCACTATGTTAAAGGGAAATTGGAAGAGCTAGAATAGATTTCATTGAGCAAGCATTGGGAAATATGAACACTGAGGGAATGGTGCATGTTTGCTGGAGGCAGAACTGGGGAGAAATCTGTTTGTATGGAGATGAGGAGCTGCAGGTAATATTGCTGGGAGGACAAATGATTTTCTAACAGATGAGTATTACCACTGGGCCTTCTCCTCTTCTGTATATTTGTCAGAGGGATCAGTACAGTTCCAAGAGTTCTGAATGAGCCATTAAAGTAAAATTAAAATGCCCACAATAGCCACCAAAGTTAGGAATCACCACTCTTAAAAAAAAAAGGCTCATGGTTCCTACAACGTGGCTCAGAGCACCAATAACACCAGCAAAAAGGGAGGAGTCTCTAAAAGGATGTGCAGGAAAATATCATTAGGTACCAGGCACAGTTCTGAGTGAGCAGCAACTCGTCATTGGCACTGAAGTCCCTCAGCCATGTGGTACTACTCATTCGGGATCTTTTCTGAAGGCAGAACTGACCTGAGCAGGCTGGCTGTTCTGAAATTGGGCCTGGTTTTGCCTTCTGCAAGAAATAACATAAGCATCTGAGCTTTGTCACTGGAATTGAGGAAATAAGAATTAAGTTCCTCTTCTGAGTAAGACAGAGAGGCTGGAAATGCTTCTGATGGAAAGGAGATCACTAAGAAGGTATCTGATGAAAACATTTTAAATGTTGATTAGCAGAAAAAGTCAATCAGGAGTTAGCTTCTTCTCCCTTGATGATGCAAGAGCCAAGAAATCAAAAGGTATTATGTTCAAACACATCTAAAAGGATACTTTCTCATATTTATTTAATCAAAATGTTGGGAATTCTTTCCACAGTGAGGCCAGAAATTAGCGCAAGGCAAGGCAAGGCAAGGCAAGGCAAGGCAAGGCAAGGCAAGGCAAGGCAAGGCAAGGAAAGGAAAGGCAAGGAAA